>NC_056731.1:1458560041-1458562541 GCF_019279795.1 Protopterus annectens | reverse complement strand
TTGGCCAACTCCTGCATTACTCCACTAGGATTTTCTTCTCCAGTGAAATCAGACCACAAACTAATTACCTTCTCATTTAAATTTCCAAAAGCCCCTACAGCAAACTTCACTGGATTTAAGGACTATAAACATGCCAACCTCAACCTACTCTGAGGAATTATCAAAATTTACTTATGACTCAACTACTCCAGACCTTGATACGTTACTATTTTACAAAAATGCATAGAGGGGAGCAGTACCTACTAAACAAAGTATTACAAGATATATGAAAATAAACCATCCTGATGGTCTACAACCATAAATAAGCTATACAACAAAAGAAAGAAACTCTGTTACTTAGTAGACCAAAACGCATCTTTTCAAGGCTAATATCAAAAGGGTTCCCTATTACGAGAGCAAAAGTCCGTTTAAGCGAATCCGTAAACGTCAGCACGTATTGCGTGAACTGGCATTACAGGGAACATCCAAAACCACAAATTTGGAAATGTCGAATTACCATGGTTGGCTCGTCTGTGGTATAGCTCCATAAGGTAACTGTACAATAGTTACGGACCTTAGGGTTAGGGGGCGGGTTAAGGTAAGTGCATAGATAGTTTATGTATGTAAGATTTAGTGCAGGGTTAGGAGTAGAGTTTTGGTAAATGTATGTATGTGGATTATTTATTTTGTTTGTGTATATTTTTGTAGGGGAAGTGTGCGGTAGTTACGGACCTTAGGGTTAGGGAGGGTTTAAAGATAGTGCATAGATAGTTGTGTATGTGGGGTTTAGTGTAGGGGTAGAAGCAGGGTTTTGGTGCTTTACTTTAGGGTTAGAAGTAGGGTTTGATTAGTGTATGTATGTGGTTTATTTATTTTGTTTGGGTAGGTAGTATGTAGCGGGAGGTGGGGTTGGCCGAATATGACAGTTCGAGATTTAAAATTTCGCAGATTAGTGCATTCGGTATTCCCGCAATTCATGTCAGTGTTTTGGTATTCGCTCAAAAGGAGTTTCACTCTGGTAATATAGACCCTATCAAAAGCACCACAAAGTAAGTAAGCAAAAAAAAAAAAAGAAAAATAAAGAATACCATCAGGTCCAGTTAGGGATTCCATGAACTTTGTCTAGACTCTGAAGTCAAAGATAATCATAAAACCTTCTATTTAAAGCCCCAACATATCTGAAACCCTTACTCCCCTAATTACCACTAAAGATCATTTACTGAAAGTGCCAACTCAGATGTAAAATACCACTCCATGGAACCTGACAGTATACTTGGTTGCTTAATTAATAGTGCTTGACATGCCCATGCAGACACACTCCTCAAACTGTTTAAGTACTTGTTTTGTCCCTGATAAGTGGTCCATGGCAATGGTGGTGCCAGTCCATAATAGTGGCTTTACAGTCACCCATGTATTGCAGACCTATCAGTCTTTCAAGTAGTATCCACAAGGTCATGGAATATATTATAACTGTGATTGTAAGGGGTAGGTGCTGTCTATAATGTATGGCAAATTTCTTTGAAAGTTTTACAGAGGCTGTAGTTAAGGAACAAGTAGTGCATGTGTAATACCATTCTCTGTGCTGGCATCATGCAAAAGTTAATTTTTTAAAAAAACTAATGCACATATGAAATGGAGGATGGCAAACTGGCTGAAGGACAGTGCCCACACAGGGTGAGTTGCAGGTGCCTTAAAAGAATGTATGAAAGTAACTAAAAGTGTCCCTCAGGGTTCAGTTTTAAGACCTCTTTTTTTGTTAGTTACTTCTCAGATCTCCAAGCAGAGAGCCAATACCTCTGACAAATAAAGTTTGCAGACAGTTATAAACTGGAAGTTGTTGTTGAGTCACCCTATGACACCCATACCGTCCAGAATAAACTCTCCTTTGTAAACTTATGGTGTATTAAAAATGGCCTCAAACTAAATGGTAAAAAAGTGTAATGTCATCACTGGTGGTAGACAAGCCCTTCTCTCATAATGTTGTCTAGACAGTACACTTATATAAAATGAAAATGTACTTAGAGACCTAGGCACTTGGGCTTATAGTTCCCTGACTTTTGACCAGCATGTAACAGTGGTTTCCAAGAAATGCTTCTATTTATCCCAGCTAATGAAAAAAAGGAATATCGTTAAGGTGTTAAGAAGTAATTACTCTTATACTTAACATTGATCAAACCATTTCTGACATACAGTGCCTCCATTGTGATGTATCTCACTAAACATATCAAACAGAAAGACCCCAAAGGTTTCTAACCAAAATGAGCAAAGACATAAAGTCCTTCAGTCTTATAGCCTTTTCAGGGGAAATCTCTTTTTAGCATTGGAGACCCCATTGCCCAAGGCCTCCTATTTCACTGCAAATCCAATATCTCAACTAGTACTAGAACCAAGGACTTAAATCTTCACCAAAGTATAAATCAAACATGATGGAGGGGCAGGGTTATAACATAACACCTCCAAAACCTCTGGAATAAACTTCATCTGCATGTTAAGCAGTATGACTCACTATCTTTCTCTAAAT
>NC_056731.1:1458502541-1458555041 GCF_019279795.1 Protopterus annectens | reverse complement strand
TGTTCACCAATCAAATTAAAGACCTCCTGTAAACCAGTGTGATGCTCAACAGCTTTATTTTTCTCCCAGTTTAATTCAAAGTGCTGCAGTTTTTTTTCTTTGAAACAGTAGTTATCTTAAAGAAAAATCCCCAATAAACATTAATGTTTAGCTCCATGATAAAATTTCCTCCTCTCAGTGTTGTATGTTCACATAGTGTGCGTTATTTTCTTTAATGTTTCCACTGTGCACATGCCATGATCTCTGACTCTGTTAACAACAAAACAACTGCACAATCAGTCTTTTGCAATGTGGCACACATCCATTCTAAAGTGGATCAGAATCGCAACTGTTTATGTCTACGCTCCTTATTTGTGCAAAGGTTGGAGTGGAACACCATAAACTACTGTTAATTCCTATTCTAAGTTTAAAGCCACAAAAAATAATTATGCATCTGTTAATACTTTCCCATCAGTCACACAAAGGAGCTTGTCTGTGATGCACTTCAGGAGCAGAGTTTCACAAAAAGAAATAATGTGAGTGGCTTGCATTACTTGTGTATGCTGTACTCTAAATATGATAAGTTCTGGCTGCTGTATAAACACTACATAATGTAAAATTATGTCTGCACTTCAACACATTTAGACTTGTGAATAATGTACAATGGTGTAGGACCTCTGCACAGATGCTTGCTGAGTGGTATTAAATAGTGAACGTTCATATGTATTCCTTGTATGTTTTTATTTTACATGGCACATTGTCCAAGCATAAGGATTATTGAAAATGACACAAGGAATTATTACTATTTACATGCAATCATCCTGAAAAAAAATTTTTTTTTTGCCTGAATCTCCTTGTGTTCTGACTGTGCTTCTCAAACATTTTGGAAATATAGAGTAATATTGCTACAACTCAAGTGCTCTAGGTTGCACTGCATCTGAAGTGTTTGTGTGTTTTAGCTGCATTTCTGTATATATAGACTTCTCTGTTTCTTTAACTAAGCTCTGCAGAGTTGTTTTATTGCATTCCTGCCTGTATCTCTGAGTTTTTTGCACTTTTAAAGTTTGTTTTTGCTTAGTTTAACTGGTAGGCTACACACTCAAGTGCACTAGCTGAATTAAAGCATTTACTGTGTTTCTGTACCTAATTTCTGCTACTTTGTAAAAAAAAAAAAAAAAAAAAAAATCCTTGTTTCCCGCCTTTACTGAACTAGAATAGTCCAGTCTTCAGGTATTGCTGATCTCTGGGCTGTGTCATAGTTCCTGTGTTGCCCATATCCTTATTTGGATAGGAGGAAGCTTCTTTGTTCACCAGTGAGAGTGGGGAGCTCTGAGCAGCCTATCTGTCCCTTGAGGAGTGGTTCCAGCCCAGTGACTTGTAGCTTATTGGCCGTTTTGGGCCATTTCCTATCTCTTTCTAACCCCCGGCTTTAAAGCCAGCTTTAGCGAGCTTTTGCGCTTGTAATTTAAAGTTTGTCCTGTTTGTTGCATTTACCTGTTGAGGCTACACACTCAAGTGCGCTAGCCTGTGTTACATATTTATTGCATTTTCCTGCTGTTTGTTGCAAAAAAGAAAAAAAAACAAAATAATTATTCTTGTTTCCCGTCTTTCCTGACCTAGAGTAGTCCAAATACAGGCTTTGCTGTATTCTGGACTTTTGGAAAGTTCCTGTGTTGCCCATTTCCTTTCTTGGATAAAGGGAGGCTTCTTTGTTCACCAGTGGCAGTGGGGAGCTTAGAGCAGTCTATCTATCCCTGGAGGAGTGTTCCCAGCACAAGAATCTGGTAGTCTATTGGCCGTTTTGGGCCAATTTCTAGCTTTTTCAAGTCTCCTTGTATAAAACCCGCTTTGGCGCAGTTTTTGCGTTTGTTACTACTCGGCCAAGCTCCTCGTGGTCCTGCAGAGTGGTGCTAGCAGCAGAGAGGCTAAATGAGCGACTGCTAACCTGATAAAAGTGCTTTTTTTCCTACTACTATCTGGGTGACTGTCCGATCTAGCTAAACTACAAATATTTCTGCTACTTGAACTGTTTTAAACTGTTTAAAGATGTTTTTGCACCTGCACTTTTAAAGTTTGTCCTGTTTGTTCCATATACCTGTTGAGGCTACACACGCAAGTGCGCTAGCCTGTGTTACATACTTATTGCATTTTGCTGCTGTTTGTTGCAAAAAACAAAAAAAAACAAAAAAATGCTCCTTGTTTCCCGTTTATCCTGACCTAGAGTAGTCCAAATACAGGCTTTGCTGTATTCTGGACTTTTGGAAAGTTTCTGTGTTGCCCATTTCCTTTCTTGGATAAAGGGAGGCTTCTTCATTCACCAGTGGCAGTGGGGAGCTTAGAGCTGCCTATCTATCCCTGGAGGAGTGTTCCCAGCACAAGAATCTGGTAGTCTATTGGCCGTTTTGGGCCAATTTCTAGCTCTTTCAAGTCCCCCTGTATAAAACCCGCTTTGACGCGGTTTTTGCACTTGTTACTACTCAGCCAAGCTCCTTGTAGTCCTGCAGAGTGGTGCTAGCAGCAGAGAGGCTAAAAGAGTGACTGCTAACCTGATAAAAGTGTTTTTTTTCCTGTTACTATCTGGGCGACTGTCCGATCTAGCTAAACTGCAAGTATTTCTGCTTCTTGAACTGTTTTAAACTGTTTAAAGTTGTTTTTGCACCTGCACTTTTAAAGTTTGTCCTGTTTGTTGCATTTACCTGTTGAGGCTACACACTCAAGTGTGCTAGCCTGTGTTACATATTTATTGCATTTTCCTGCTGTTTGTTGCAAAAAAGAAAAAAAACAAAAAAATATCCTTGTTTCCCGTCTTTCCTGACCTAGAGTAGTCCAAATACAGGCTTTGCTATATTCTGGACTTTTGGAAAGTTCCTGTGTTGCCCATTTCCTTTCTTGGATAAAGGGAGGCTTCTTTGTTCACCAGTGGCAGTGGGGAGCTTAGAGCAGCCTATCTATCCCTGGAGGAGTGTTCCCAGCACAAGAATCTGGTAGTCTATTGGCCATTTTGGGCTAATTTCTAGCTCTTTCAAGTCCCCCTGTATAAAATCCGCTTTGGCACGGCGTTGCGCGATTTTGCGCATAGCGCAGCATCGGGCAGCTCCACTTAATTGGGTTTAAACCATTCTCGGCTCCACAAAGTCTGCTGTTCACTTTTTCCCTTAGAACTGATCTAGTTCTCATAATAAACACCCTATTCCTACTCTAAAGCCTGGCACTTGCTCACTAAAGCAGTTATATAAGCCAGCACTAAAAATTAAAAGCACTACACCCTCACAAACTCCCCTTCCCAATACTATTCTAGCATGTCCAATGGTCAGTTGTCATCTCCTCTCCAGTCCAGCTGGTGAATCTGGGAATCTTGAGGCAATGCTACAACTGCCTCATGTACACAGACAACCCTCTCCTTCTCCCAACAAATTCCAACACATGTGAGAGATGCAACCATATAGCCAAACTGGAGGCTAAGCTCTCTCAACTCAGTACTGGCGTAACCAGTCAGGAGGAGAAAGGAACCACACTCACTACAATTCCAGTCTCACATAGACCTACCACGACAGTAAACCAAATACATAAACACACAAAAACATACTCGGAGGCTCTAAATAAAAATCTGCCTAAGCAGCAGAGACCTCCAAAGCAGACACCCAAGCAACCACTACCCCAAAACAAAACACATGCAACACATAGCTCACAAAGCCATTGTGCCGAACAGTCACAGCCCTTAAGGCTAAACAACACAACTGATACACTTGTAATACGTAACTCTATCGTCAGGCACACTGATGTCCCGCTCACCAGGCTGAACAAGGAAAAGGTCACGGTGAGCTGCCTGTCGGGCGCTAGGATCCACCACATAACACAAGCACTCAGGTCACTCCAAGGCAAGTACAAATATGACTCTGTCATTGTCCATGCTGGTATGAATGACCTGAGACGTACCTCCCTGGACTACATGAAAAGAGACATAGAGGAGCTCTCTGAGCATGTAGCCCAGGCCAGTATGACCCTGACCTTGAGTAGCATCTTACCCTTACCAAGAATGATGCCACAATATGAAGACAAGATGATCAATTTCAACAATTGGCTTAAGTATTGGTGTCATTCAAAGGGGATCCAATGCCTGTCAGCCTGGGATGACATGCTCGACAAGCCACAATGCTTTGCTAGGTACAGCTTGCACCTGTCACCCCTTGCCTTTCGGATAATGGCAAAGGCTCTTGCCACCCCCATAGTGCCTTTTTTAGGTAAGGCTCAAAAGACAAACCCACCTCCATAGGTATCACAAGGGATAAGAAACTAAGAGTAATGCTATTCAATGCCAGAAGTCTAAACCTCAAGATGCACGCACTCGAAACTCTCCTTAGCATGGAGAACATCGATATCTGTGCAGTAACTGAAACCTGGTTCAAGGCTCCAGAGAGCACCCCAGCACTACCAGGTTATACCTCATACCATGCTTTTCGGTCCCAAAACTTGGACCGAACCACAAAAGGAGCGGGGAGTATCAATATTAGTCAAAGATATCCACACCTCAAAGGTTGGTGGCACAGCACGAAGCATCAGGGACTATCCATGTGCAACTAACAGTGGGTAAAACTGCCTTCCAGTTTATAGCCTGCTACAGACCACCCTCCCAAACCCAGGAACCCCACTCGGTCTTCCTGACAACACTGGAAAATATGAAGGTCTCTCCAAACACCATTATATTGGGCGACTTCAACTACCCAAACATAGACTGGGAGCATTACTCTAGCTCCAACACCCTAGCCCAAAGGTTCCTAGAATTTTTAAACTCAAATGCTATGGAACAACTTGTTACCACTCCCACAAGAGGGGAAAACATACTGGACCTGATCATCACCAAAATGGGGGCTCTATGCTCCAGACCAGAAGTGTATCCCTCATTGGTAAGATCAGACCATAAACTAATCTCACTGGATATTCACATCCCGACCCCACCCCCTGCCCAGAAAACCACAATGAAAAACTTCTCTAAAGCAAATTTCACACTCCTCAAAACTGAGGTGGAATCCTTCAAAGCCCCCGGGCCTGTGGAAAATACGTCCCAGACCGCAGAGTCCTTTATAAATGCATTCTATGAACATCTTCAGCAATGCATGGATCATGCTATCCCAAATAAAACCAAGACCCAATCCTCCAAAGGCAGGCATCCTGTCTGGTGGACCCCAGCCATAAACAAAACTATACAATAGAAGGAAGAAGCTACTACAGGATACAGCAAAATCCCAAAAAGGGAAGGCATCTCTGATCAGTATTAGCAAAAAACAACAGGCACTCATAAAATCGTGTAAGGCCAGCTTTGAGAGAAAAATTGCACAGGGCACTAAGGATAATCACAAGGCTTTCTTTAGTTATGTTAGGAACCTGGGTGGGAATTCCCAGATATGCTCAGAATTAGTCCAAAATGACAAAAAATACACTGAACCCACAGACATTGCCAACATCCTAGCTGACAGGTTCAGCGCAAACTTCTCCCACCCTCCCCACCAAAAGGGCAAATATCTATCCCAGCAGAGTGCTGCTCCCCTGACATCTCAGATGCTCAGGTAAGAGCCGCCCTCTCCAAAGCAAAAAACACAGCATCAATAGGACCAGACGGTGTCCCAGGCTGCGTCCTACATGAACTCCAAGAAGAGCTTAACCCAAACATAAAACTACTGTTCAATCTCAGCCTTACTACAGGATATGTACTCAAAGAGTGGCGTGCAGCAACAGTGGTCCCTCTCCACAAAGGTGGTGCCTCAACGGATCCTGGAAACTATCACCCCATAAGCCTGACTAGCTTGGTCTACAAAGCTATGGAAAGGATCATCATGGACCTCATAAATAAAGATATTGGGGACCTACAGTCACTGGATCCTGCCCAGTTTGGCTTTGTTAAGGGCAGATCCTGCCTCTTAAACGTGGTCAATTTATTTGAAACAGTCACCAAGGCCATTGAGGGGAAGGTGGTCCACACAGCCTACCTGGACCTCTCAAAAGCCTTAGATACAATACCCCACTCAGGCATTATAGATAAGCTCACCAGCTTAAATATAAACCCCTATGTCACTAGATGGGTTGCAAACTGGCTCAAGGACAGAACCCACATGGTTAGAATTGCTGGAGCCATGTCAGACTCCAAACCAGTTACAAGTGGCATCCCACAAGGCTCAGTCCTGGGACCTCTCTTGTTCGGTATATATTTCTCGGAGGTACAGGCCAACATGGAAGGACTGTGGCTGACCAAGTTCACAGATGACTGCAAACTAGGTGCCATAATCGACTCTCCAGCCGACACAAGCATCTTACAAAAGGGCCTCATAGAAACAGACAACTGGTGCCAGAGCCATGACCTCAAGCTAAATGCCAAAAAGTGTATAGTCATCCCCTTTGGCAAAAACAAAGTGCCCACAAATTACCACATAGGTGGTAATCCATTAAGTACGGAAGAAGTAATTAGGGACCTGGGGACCCAAGTTGATAGCAATCTCTCATTTGAAAACCACGTGGCCAAAGTGGTTAGAAAAACATTTTATATAGCTCACCTAATCATGAAGGGATTCACAGCTAGATCAGGGGAGGTCATCGTGCCTCTTTAATCATCCCTCATCAGGCCCATAATTGAGTACAATGCCCCTTTTGGGATGTACCTTACCAGACACCTGCAGCAGCTGGAAAGACCCCAAAAGTACCTCACCAAGAGGATCAAAGGACTCAAACAGATGCCATATGCTGCTCGGTTAAAGAAACTCCAGCTCTACTCAGTGGCATACCGCCTGCTCAGAGGCGATCTGTGCATGACGTATAAAGCCATGTCCAACCCAGAATTAATGGACATGCTGCACCTCAGAAAATCCAGATCCCATTGAGCTACATGCTCGAGAGACTTGAACCTCAGCACTGAAATAAATAGGACATGCTGGAGGGACAGATTCATAACCCAGAGGCTCCCTTCACTCTGGAATAAAATCCCAGTCCAGGTTAGGCAGAGTCCCTCATTGACTCTCTTCAAGAGGAATCTTGATGAGTGGATGGGAGATCATAGGTTTACCCCAGGTATCACTGTTAGACAGAGGCACAGTATACTAACCTCGAAAAAGGGCATAGCAAAATTCATTTGAAATGGGTGGCAAAAGCCAAACACACTCTGGCTAGGCTTATAAATGCCCTAGGGCAGATAGCCTAGTATGAACCTATGAACCTGAGCTGAACACTCATGAATGTTTGGTTGTCAATGCCCTGTGTCACAAGTATGGTTGTCATCAATAAATCATAATATGAAACAGCTATGTCACTTACACTACCACAGTGCACATGAATGACAGAATATATAACTTATCTGAACAGTGTGCAATTACTTGTGATCAACGCATTTGTGTTACTTCTGCTTGTTATGATAAATTCCTTTTCACCCAAACCTGTGATGCCCACAGGGGCAGCTCATCCTATCGGACTGCCGGACTGCAGCCCTCCCACCTAGAAAACAAACAAAAAAAAATCTGTAAAGCAAAAAAGTAATTCACGAGTCCCGTCCCGATCCTTCTACGCATGCACGGGCAACTCAGACTGCCTTTATCAGCAGTCTGGATATGGAGAAAGAGGTACCCAGCAATCATTGCTGTGGGATACCAGGAATCTGTGCGGTGACGACCGCAGAACAGAGGAGCTCCGGACTGCTTCAGCCACAGTCAGAACCAATGAGGAGGACTAAGCTACTCTCGCGGGACTGGGCTTCATGGACAAAGGCTTCAGGTAGGTGTTTGGATTGTGGGCTTGCTTCAGATTACAAGGTAGGTGAAGGCTTTATATTGCTTTGGGCTTTTATACAGCAGAACAAAGGGTGGTGTGTGTGTGTGTGTGTGTGTGTGTGTGTGTGTGTGTGTGTGTGTGTGTGTGTGTGTGTCTGTCTGTGTGTCTGTCTGTGTGTGTGTGTGTGTCTGTGTGTGTGTCTGTGTCTGTTTGTGTAAAATGCCCCAGGTACTATATACTGGTGGCTAGAGAGAACAAATGGTGGTCAGTAGAGATACTCAGGCTTGAACCCTGTATGCAGGTGTTAAGGACCTGAATTCCCTACCCGCCACCATTTGTAAAAAAAATGCAGATGTTTGCCTCATATTTGATCTTATCTGTTCCTCATAATATCTGTGGTTTCTAAATGTTGCAATGCTTGATATTTGATGGTGCAGTGGTAGCACTGTTGCCTCACAGCTGCAGGTTCTCAGGTTTGATTTTTGGCTGGGGTGCCATCTGTGTGGGGTCTGCATCTTCACCCTGTTTTTGTGTGGGTTTGTTTTTGTGTCCTCCCATGTTACAAAGACATGTCTGCATTATTTCTTCCTGGGCCTCTGCTGAAAATTGTTTTTTTTGTTCCAAGTCAGATTGTCCTGATTAACAAATGTTAAATAAAATTGACAGGCATTTGAATTTCATACTTCAAGTTTCTGAATGTTTAAGTCCTTACATATTTGATGGTGCAGTGGTAGCATTGTTGCTTCACAGCTGTAGGTTTTCTGGTTTGATTCTTGGCTGGGGTGCCTTCTGTGTGGAGTCTGCATCTCATCCCTCTGTTTGTGTGGATTCGCTCTAGTGTCCTGCCATTTTACAAAGATGTGTGTCTGCAGTATTTCTCCCTGAGCCTCTGCTGAAAATTGTTTTTGTTCCGTCAGAAGTAAAATTGACAGGCATTTGAATTTCAGACTTCATATTCTTCAGAAAATACATAGTAACACAACCTTTTATTCTAGCAATTTTCTAAGTTTATAAGATGAATATTTGAAATGTGTCCTTATTTTTGGGACTGTATTACCCCATTATTAGCTTTGTCCAGGTTTTTTGTGCTAAGGATGACAGCTATGGCAAGAACTGAATTCACTGAATATGTTTGAGGGCTGTATTCCCTCATTACTGGGTTTGTCCAGGAGTTTTGTGCTAAGAGATTGACAGCTATGGTGAGAACTGAATTCATTAAATGATAGCCATTTAAGTTTCAGTCTTCCTCTCTTTCACAAAGCAGCTGATTTGGCATAGTGGTATGTTGCTCTGACTGTTTTGCACAGAGACCTTGGCAGTAAAATGTATGGTGGTAACACAGCATTTTTCTTTCACAAAGCAGGTGATTTGGCATAGTGGTATGTTGCTCTGACTGTTTTGCACAGGGACATTGGTAGTAAAATGTATGGTGGTAACACAGCATTTTTCTTTCACAAAGCAGCTGATTTGGCATAGTGATATGTTGCTCTGACTCTTTTGTACAGGGACCTTGGCAGTAAAATGTATGGTGGTAACACAGCATTTTATTCTAGCAACTTTCCAAGATTATACAAGCAATGTTTAATGTGTCCCTGGTTTTTGCCCTTTTGACCCCCCCCCAAAAAAAAAAAAATATTTGTTTTTTTTCCAGATTTCCCGGGCTGCGAAGTTGAGATGCAGTTGAGTATTGAGTAGATTTTACAAGGAGCTGAGAGCTGCAGGGTAAGAGAAGTTTAGTGCTGCTTATGCTAAGTCAGCTTGCATTGTTAATAGCACAACAGGTTGTGTACTTCCTTTTGATGCAGAAGGTTGTTGGTTCTACTCCCACAAGGGGTGAATGCTGCCGTACTGAAAAAGTTAAGATACTAACTATGAGCCTGTTATCAGTTTGCCATCAATTTCCTATTACAATATTACTAGCTTATCATTTTTAATGTAACATAGGCAATTTATTCCTCAGGGGCATCAGACACTTTATTTTTTGATGAAACCATGAAATATAAAGGTGTTTGCTAGCAGCAACCTCTTCATTAGTTACAGATTTATTTAATGTGGAATTATTTAGATAACTTTTTTACTTATTCAGAGATTGTGCATATTTACTGATAATGGTGGACTGAAGAATTGTGCATATTTACTGATAATGGTGGACTGTAGAATTGTGCATATTTACTGATGGTGGACTGTAGAAGTTTGAGTAGACTTTTATGATGGAAATATTCTGAACTGGGCAGTTTTGTCATTATGAGTGCATGTGTTTTGTTTCATTGTTTACTGGAAAAATGTTCAAAACAATAGGAAGGTGTATCAAATAGCACATGTATGTTTCATATGCAACGGGCCTATGATTTGAAAACAGCCCAGAATTAATCCTAATCTGCCACTGGTAAAATGTATTTTCTTTGAATGTGGGTTTCAGTGCTGTTTCAATGAATGTGAGTTTCAAGGGCACAGAAGTTTTAATGCTAAGTTTGTTTAGCAGATGTCTTAGTGTTTGTGCCGTAAAATGCAAAATAAAACTTTCAAATGAAGTACAAATCATCACAGAAGTAAATCAGTATGCACATTAGTGTTTATGGTAAATGGAGTGAAATAGCCAAGTAATGGATCATTGGAATGGCTGCAGGGGGAGGCTCCATTCGACCATGATTTTGTGAGGGGGAAGGGCGGCAAACTTAAAGACAGCCCCAGCTGAACTATACCTCCCAACTGTCCAGATTTTCAAAGAATGAATAGATTTTTGCTTTTTATTTTTGGTTTGTTCCTCATAACATTTGTGGATTTCTGGCAAATCATTTAGTAATTAAGTCACTAAATAATGACACACTGTGTTTCAGACTTTATAACCTTCAGAAAAATGCATGCTAAAGTAAGACCTGTTCTATCAACTGTCTCAGTTTATACAAGAGCAATTTTAGTACTGTTTATATGTTCCCCCAATATATTTGGCCTTTTCCAGATTTATTGCATTAACAGGTTGAGATACACATGCAAATAAATTGCTTTAGGCATAGCCAAACCTCTCAACTGTCCCTGATTTTGGCTCAAAATGTTGCTCTTCCCCCTAATAATTCCTCCGCAAAATAGCATTTTTGGAAGAAAACATGGAGGGTTTACAATTAAGAAATAACTGTAATAATCAGAGTTATAGATAACTTTTATTTCAGAAATGCATGTAGATTCTTTTATTTTGTCAGCTGCTCAAGTTAGCAGTACTAATATTAAAGTGTCCCTTCTTTCACAGGTTCCCAGCTGTACTATGTGGATATTTTATATTTTTACATCACATTTTGGTCCATTTTTCATAAAATTGTGTGTTTTTTTTGGCAAATTAGTGACAAATCATTAAAGACTGAAGTTAGAAAATAATGACAGACATTTGAGTTTCAGATTTCATACCATTCAGAAAATTCATACTAATGCAAGACCTATTCTATTATCTTTCTAAGTTTATAAGAGCAATATTTTAAAAATTTTCCTTATTTTTGGGCCTTTGTCCCACTTCTTTGTATGGCTTTGTCCAGATTTCTTGCTCTGAGGTTGAGAGGTATGACAAATGTGTCAGAGCCATCACAGTCAGCCAGAGACATTTCAAATTGTGACATACTTGTTGCACCCCACTCCCCCAAGTAGTGACTCTGCATGTGTCGAAGCAAGGCAAGGAGTAGTTATGCAGTGTAAATGTGCAGAGTATCCCCCCCATCCAAGGTAGACACAAGTACTAGAGTGGCTTTTCATCTGTCCTTGATTTTTGCAGAATGGTCTGGTTTCTGTCATATCTATTGTACTGTTGATTTACGCTTATAACTCAAAGTGTCTGTTGCTCTCTGTTTAAGTAGCAATACTTTAATGACCATCAGGTAAGCTTGGCTGAGATCATAAGATGCAAGTAAGCTTTAATAAGCATATTGTTAAAGAATTGCCTACATTGAAAGCCTTTCTGTTGTTGCCATGTTGAGAATACTTAACTAGATAATGTATAAGCCTTGGGTATTGAAATGCATATGACAGTATTTGTAATAAAGGACAGGATTACATTATTTTAAGAATCTCATTACACTTGGAGACTTCCAATCATCTCTACAGACTTTACTCGCAAACTAAACAGAATGCCAATCGTGTGGTCCATAACCTTTACAGTAATCCTTTTAAGCAATGTATCTTGAGCTTATTTCTTGATTGCTTTTCATTTTTTACTTTGATCATGCTTTCCCCATGAAACAAGTAGACAGTTGTCAGGCAGCAGGTCTTTTTTTGGATAAGAAACATTTTTACAAGTGGGGGCATCAGAGATTTCTACGTTCAGCATGTTACTTGGTACTTTAATAAAGCTGAATATAAATTATAATTAGAACTGCAGTGCAAAAAGTGGTTTGAGTTGAGTGCTGCTTGTTTTTCTTATAAATGATTTTGACTGACATTCTATTAATGTATTTAAAAAGTAATTTATTTTTTCATGCCTCACAACCTTTTTGTTTACATCTATATATTAAGTAAGCTGTCGTGCAGCCAATGCATTGAAATATTTTTATTCTTCTACACTTCATTTTGTCTTGATTTGACTCTCATAATGACAGTTTGGCACACAGGGCAGTGTATTTAGTTAGTTTTTGTAGTTTTGGGCATATCTCCTCCCCTTTCTAGTTGGCTGCACCCCTTCCCATTGACCCACCCATTCAGCTGTCTCCTGCAGCCCCCCTTTGATTTGAAGTCACCAGCCGCCACTGGATGCACATTAGTTTCTCTGCAACACAGTGATGTTGCAATCCTTACAAATGTGCAGAATCCAACATTTAAAGTCAGACTTTTCCTGTGCTGCTTGTGGTTTCTACAGTGTTCTATAGATTGTGTAATCAGATGGAGAGGTGTTTGAAAACAACAGTGACTGACTAGCATGAATGTGTGTGCATTTTAGTAGTAGGTAGATCTGTTTTTCCCACATATTTGATTTGCACTCTCCCACTCAGGAGAAACATTTATACCGGCAGAGGGATCTTCATCAATTTCTTCCAGTTTTATCACAAATATCTTCTCTGCAACAAACTAATGAGATGATCCTTTCAAAGGTGCACTACCTCAGTGTTGTAAGAACACTTCTTCTGGGGCACTTGCAATTGATAGTGTGTATTCCAGATTGTGTAGCTAGATAGGTAGGTAGTTTGAATCCAACAGTGATGATCTAGTGTGAGTATTTGTGTCTCTAGTGGCATGCAAATATGACTTCAGCAACAGATGTGATGCATACACTTCCACTCAGGAGAAACCGTTACACTAAAAGAGTGCTCCCACATCAGTTTCTTACACTTTTAACACTAATATTTGTACTGAAATATACTGAAGAGGTCATCCTTTCAAATGCGCTCTATCTCACCATTAAAAGGAGACTACTGCTGTGGTGCTTGAGGTTAATTCGGTATATTCTAGATTGTATAAGAAGATAAGTAGATGGTTCAACTGTAGCATTGTGGGGATAATAAAAGTGTGTGTGTGTGTGTGTGTGTGTGTGTGTGTGTGTGTGTGTGTGTGTGTGTGCACATGCACATGTGTGTGTGTGTGTGTGTGTGTGTGTGTGTGTGTGTGTGTGTGTGTGTAGTGACAGGTAGAATTGCTTTCATGAAAAGGTATGCTGTGTACACTTCCACTTGCAAGACACATTTACACTGAGAGAAGATTCCCCCATCAATTTCTATCATTTTTATCACAAACATCTTCTCTGCAAAACTCTGATGAGGTAATCTTTTCAAATGTGCACTATCTCAAAGCTGTAATCAGATTTCTACTATGGTACTTGCAGTTCATACTTTTACTCTAGACTTTGTAACTAGATAGGTAGGTGGCTTGAAACCAATACTGTTGAGATGACATGAGTGTGTGTGTCTTGTGGCAGGTAGATATGGCTTCAACAGCAGATATTCTGTATATACTTCTCCCCAGGTAATACATTTCCAGTGGAAGAGGGCTCAGCCATCAATTTCTTCAACTTTTAACACACAGTTATGCTACACACTGACAAGGTCATCCTTTCAAATGTGTTCTGTCTCAGGCTTACATTAAGACTGTGGTGCTTACAGCTAAAACCACATTCTCTACGTTGTATAACTAGATAGGTCGGTGGTTTGAATCCAATAATGACTGACTACTGTGAGTGTATACTCTGTCATGTTAGATAGAAATGTCTTTACCCAGAGATATGATATGTTGCTTTACAGCGGTAGTGAGCACCGCCACACTTTCTCTCTTTTAGATCACACAACACTCTAGCAAACCAATGATAATACCATCCTTTCAAATGTGCACTCTCACACGTGTAAACAAATTTCTTGTGCAGTGCTTGTGATTCATGTAACGTCCATTAGCTTGTGAACTTAATTAGGTAGTCGGACCTAGACATTACTCAATGAACTCAGCTGAGTCAGTGTGTCAGTGAATATGCATATAGGTAAGATTGGTGTTACCAATATATCCGATATGTACATGTGTAACAGGAGAGTGCTGTTTCACTAATTTCTGCCCATTTTAGCACAAACAACTGCTTTGTTAAACACTAATAAGCCCATTTGTTTAAATGTGATTCATCTCAACCTTGTAGCAATCCCTGTCCTGTGTTATCGGGAAATTATACAATGTTCTATAGCTTGTGGGCTTAGTAAGCCGTGAGTTTGAATCTGACATTATCTACATACTACCACAATTTAAAAGCTCACATATGCCTTGCAGCAATAAAATAATGTAATGATTTCAAACAGACTGTGCCTCACATTAATTGCAAAATTTTTGCTGTAGCATATGCAGTCAAAACAATATCCTGTAGGTTGTAGAGTTAGAAAGGTAGATGTCTGGAACCTGCAGTCACTGAAAAGTATGTGTGTGTGTCGGTATACTGCTATGCATACATTACATCCACCATAGTTATAATGTGTACAGTTACAGTGGGAGAGGGCTTCTCCATTACTTTTAGGTCAAACAACTACTTTGCACCTCAGTGATGACGTCATGTCTTCAAAAATATTCTGTCTCACTGTTTATAGTAAGACTTTAAGGCATGTGTGGTTAATACACAGTTCTGTAGACTGTGGACTTACATAGGCAGCTGTTCAACTCCAGCAAAGACAACATAACGTGAGTGCACACACATGGCACATACAACATTGCATTGATTTATTTTTATCCATTTGATTTCTAACAACATCCTTTCCAAACATTGGGGATTTCATGCCCATCAAATAGTTGTTCTCTGATAAATGGGGTGAGAGTTCTGCTGTGGCACATACAGTTAATACTGTCTTCTATTGTATGTGTACTCAAATAGGTAGTGGTTCAAATTTTTATTTATTTCTTTATTTTGTTTGTTTGTCGGATAATGTCTGACTGGGCATGAGGCCCATTTTCAGTGGAGGCCCAGGGAGAAAAGCTCCTGACATACAGCAGAGAAAAATTAACAATTCTCACAAAAATAACAACACTAATAATATTTACAATGTATTTACAGCCTAGTAATCTAATCTAATAACAATATTAACAAAATTAGTAAAGTATGAGCTGTAGTAACAGTGAAAATAATAGTTAAAAACAAGAAATACAGTTTCCAAAACAGTAGTATGACTATGCTGTCATAATTTATGTAAACAGAGGCAGTACTGGTTGCAGTGTGTGAACATTTTAATTGCCTAGGATGTAAGCAATTTAGTTGCTTATTGACAGGGCGTAGAACCAGGTAAGCCATGTGTAGATATAGCACAGTAGGTGTGGGGTATGAGCTGGATTAGGGAGGGAGGGAGCAGTTATGGGAGATTTGGTTGGAGGCAGGTTGACTAGCCAGGGGTATGGCAGGAACAGAGCCAGTGATTTGCTAGATGATCCTTAAGGAGGCATTTGAACTCCTGATACCTAGGGTTTATAGCTATAGGTTGAGGAAGAGAGTTCCAGAGGTTGGCAATTTTATAGGAGTAGAGGGAAGTGCCTTGTGTGTTGTAGAGTTGGGTAGTCTTTAACATTAGTTTAGTAGAGGATCTAAGTGATCTTGGATTTAGATTCCGTTGGATTAGGTTGGTCAGTGCAGGACAGGCATTTGGTTGGTGAATTATTTTGTGGTCTGTCGACAGTTGGTTTAAGGTTAGAAGGTTTTGGAGTTTTAACCAGTTGAGTTGGGAGGGTACTAAGCAGTGGTGGGTTCTTTAAGGGTGGCCTGTAGTGAATTTGGCAATTTTGTTGTAGCAGGATTCCAGATTTTTTAGGTCAGATTTACGTAAATTGATAAATCCTTGGGATCCATGGAGGAGGATGCAAAGTATTTGTGAGCAGGCAGTAGCTAGTCTGGCACTTTCTGTAAGGTAAGGTTTGACACTATCTAGCGTGGAGTGGACTTTTTTGATGGTGAGTGAGATGTGACTATCAAACCTTAGGTTATCATCAAGTGTGACACCTAGAAGTTTGGTTTGGCTAGTGTGTTCTATTTGGGTTCTGTTTGTGGAAAGAATTGATAGTGGGGACTGGTGTGTTTTGGGCTTGTTATAATTGAAAACTATTAACTTGGTTTTGTTTGGTTTGAGTATTAGTTTATGGTTAGTGAGGTATTTTTCTATAACCTGAAAAGATGTTTGCATTTTTGTTTGAAGTTCCTGGGGGGTAGGGACTGAGCATATAAGTGTAGAGTCATCAGCGTACTGTACTATGGAGGCTAGTTGGGCTGCAGATGAGAGGTTGTTAGTAAAAATTGTAAAGAGCATGGGGCCAACTATGGATCCTTGGGTACTCCAACGGAGATGGGGAAAAGGGTGTTTTCCCATTTGGTGGTTTGCTGATAGTACGTGAGATAACTATAGAACCAGGTCAGGGCAGATATATTGAGGCCATAGGTTGACAGTTTGATGAGTAGGATTTTATGGGAAACGGTGTCAAAAGCTTTTGACATATCAAGGAATATGGAGGAGACAATATCGCCATCATTTATGAGGCCTTGGATGGTGTTGGTAAAAGACAGTAGGGCCTAAAGCCATGTTGAGTGGGGGAGAGGAGGTTGTGATTGAGAAGGTGGGTAAGGAATTGGGAGTGAATGCATTTTTCTAAGATTTTAGCTAGTGGGGAGAGGATGGCTATGGGTCGGTAGTTTGTTAGTTCTTTATAGGGACCTCCTTTGCGTAGGGGAATAATGTGAGATATTTTCCACAGGTAGGGGACATATTTTTCTGTGACTGAGCAGTTGATCAGGATTGATATGAGATAGGCAATTGAGGGGGCAGTAATTTTCAGGAATTCATTGGGTAGTTGGTCTACTGCTAGACAGCAGGGTCTGAGTTTGGAGAGGAGTGTTTTTATGTAGCTAGTTTGGATTCGGGTAAAAGAGAAGGGGTTGTGGGAATCTGAAGAGGAAGGGGGTACCATGAGAGGCTCGTTAGTCTGATTATCAAGAAGTGATGTGACTGTGTTTATAAAGTGGGTATTCATTTGTGTAGCTTTTGGGTCTGTTACTTTAGAGGTGGATGGCGGGGGAGTTAGGGAAAAGCCTGGGTTGAGAAGATTGTTAATGTTTTGGCAAAATATTCTGGGGTTGTTTTGGTGGATTTGTTGACATGATAGGAAGTAATTTTACTTTTCTGATTTTATTTCTTTCTTAGCCTGGTTTCAGAGCTGTTGATATGCTGTGAATTTTGTTTTATCTTTGGTGTTGTGGTAAGCTAACCATGCCCTGTCTCTATGTTTCAGTAGTGGTTTGGTATCTTTTGTTAACCAGGTTATGTGTTTAGGTTTAGCTCTTATTTTTCTTGCAGGTGCTAGATTATTTAATGTTTTTCAAAAGGTATTATGAAGTAATGTACAGCCCGATCAAGTGGGAGGCTTTTAAGAAGGGACCAGTTACTTTGTTGCAGTAGCAGGTTGAAAGCGGAAGGGGAGGAATTTTTCTTGTTTCAGATAAACTTATATATTGTGTTGGTTTGTGTCTGAACTTGTTTTCTGTATAGGAAGGTAGGTGAGTGGTCACTGAGGGTATCTGGAAGGTAGCCTGCTAAGTAACTTAGGTTGGGTTTGTTGGTTAGTATTCAATCTAGTGCGGATTGCCTTTTTGAGTGTTTATCTATCCAGGTTGGACAGGATATGGTTTGGGTAAACTTGAAGAGGTTTAGAAAATTGGAGGGCTGTTTGGAGCTGCAGGAATGCCAATCCAGGTTGAAATCACCTAGGATAAAAGTTTCCTGGTTAAAATTTGATGACGCCCATGAGAGTAGGTTTTCAGTGGTGAGTAGGTTATTGTCTGGGGGGAGGTAGGCAGTTATGATAATAGCTTTGTTAGGGTTTATTACTAGGCATGTTGTCAGTATTTCTGAGTTAGGTAGGTCAGGTGGGTTCACAGTTCAATTGTTCAAGTTTGAGTGTGTCTTTATACATAATGGCAACCCCACTGCCCCTTTTGTTTGGTCTGTCTAACCTTATGATGTTGTAACTGGTTGTAATTATGTCTTTGTCTTTAATGTGAGGTTTTAACCAAGTTTCTGTAATTAAAGTAATGTCTGGTAAGTAGGTGTTGAGGGTAGCTTGGAAGTCAGTAATTCTATTTACTATACTACGGAGGTTAAAGTTGATAAAGAGAAGGTCAGTGTTGTTGGTTTTTAGAACTGTGGAGGGGGTGGTGGTTAGTAGTATGGTGACTAGGGGTTGGTGGAGGGCAGGGAGGGAAAGTAGTTAGGCATGGTGAAGGTGCTGGGTTGGGGTGGATATCAGCCTGGAGTTTAATTTGCATTATATTGTATAGAAATAGTTTTCTGAGTTTGTTTGTCAGTTTTATATATCTGGGAGTAGAAGGATTAGTACAGTGAGTGGGAAAGTGTTTGAATGGTAGGAGGAGAGAGGTAGGTGTGTTGTAGAGACATGAGCTAATGTCAGCATATGTGCAGGTGTGACTGTTGGTGGAGGACAAATGGAGAGTAGGTGAGTGGAGGTGATTGATAGTGAATGTGTGGAGGGAGGTGGAGTTACACATGAGGTAGAGAAGGTAGAGTAGTAGAGTACTTTTAGTAGGGAGAAGAAAAGAAACATAGTGGTAGGCTGTATATGGGTAGGTCAGAGGTGTGAGGGAGGGAGGAAACTAAGGAGAGCTGGCTGGGGTTGGCTTGTGGTAGAAGGGGTGTGGTGTGGTTAGGTATAAACCTAATGAAAGTGGGGGTGGTGGGGATGGGGTATGGTAGGGGAGCGGAGTGAAGAGAGGGTGAATGGAGCAGGGCCAACCACAGGTAGAATGCGTGCCAAATAGAAACAGTCAGCCTCTTTGAACCAGTTGGAGGATGTACCTTTACAGCTAAGGTAAAGTTGTAAACTGTAAAAAATAAAGTAGAATATAGAGAAAGGATGCTACTTCTGCAAAATCTCATAGCACTGTTACAAGTTTATAGAACTTGCAGTCCAGTTAGTGTACAGAGTCTAGCAGAGGGTATAGAATTTTGAGTTTACACCTTAAAACTTTACAAGTGGCTATGCAAAGACTCTAACAATAAAAAGATAGGAGGGGATGATGAAAAGTGTAGAAGGACAATAGGGGCTGAGTAAATATGGGAGACGCAACTACACCAAGTGAGAGATATGGGGAGAAAAGGATGAAAAGTGGGGGAAACTGGAGGATTAATCTGCAGGGTATCTCTGGCAGCATGCTCACTATGGGTTTTACAATGTAAGTTAACAAAAAGGCTACACCAATTGCTTGGAGCACAAGCGCATACGTAGATGGCAATGTTGTCATCATGCTGTTTCACAGTTCTATGCACCAGACCAATTTTAGCATTGTTTGGAGATCAGCAGGGTAACAACTGGCCATATAGGTGTTTGATAGGTTGATTTTTGAGGAGACACAGCTGGAAAAGTAAAAACAAACACAGAGGGTGGTTAGGTAAAATTAGGAGAATCGTAGGGTGAGGATAGGTGAATAAAAGGTTAATTAACAGGACACAGCTAGGTTATTCACTGCATGTGCTACCAATAATTATCTGCCTGGCCTTAGAATAATATACTTTTTAACAATTGGCTATGAGCCTAAGTAAAGAGGTATATAAGACTCTTACAGTTACATTCAGTCTATGGAAGTGTGCTAACAGATAGGAAAGTAATACTCAAAAAGTAACCTGCACACTTCATAGGTCTCGCCTAAAGACAATAGTTGGCTGTACTAGGCTGACTGTTTTATATAAGAGTAATAAGACACAGAAGAATGCTATCCTTGTGAGGGCACTAGTGGATTATACAATAAGACTATGGCTTCGCCATAGTACATTTGCTGTTGTTACGTCAGAAAAAGTCCTAATTGCTTCTTAAGAATAAGCACGTGTAAGATATTAAATAATGCTAAAACAACACAGAAGTATGCTATCCTTGTACGGGCACTAGCAAATTAAATAACAAGATTAGTGCTTCACCGCAATGCATTCTCTATTATTAATTCAATAGTAAAACTTCACTGCTTTCCTAACATCAAATTACAAACTCGGCATGACTGTTTACATGTGCCCAGAAAGGTAACATTTTAGCACACAGTTACATTAGGTAAAATAAACAAGTATAAAAGGTAGCAGTGAGTATTGTAATATGTATCTAACTGGTTGTTTTTCACACATTGTAAAGTTACGAGTTATAAAAGCAGCAGTAGAACACTCACATGGAGAGCACGCTACAGAAGTTGGGTACTCCAAGATGGGATAGTGAGAAATGGTGGCCTGTTTACAGGTAGCTAATATAACTTTACACCAGATGTTAGGTGTTAGCACACAGCTACATTAGGTAAAATAAACAAGTATAAAAGGTAGCAGTGAGTATTGTAATATGTATCTAACTGTGGTTGTTTTTCACACGTTGTAAAGTTACGAGTTATAAAAGCAGCAGTAGAACACTCTTGGAGAGCACGCTACACCAGTTGGGTGCTCCCCAGATGGGATAATGAGAAATGGCGGCCTGTTTACAGGTAGCTAATATAACTTTACACCAGGTTAGGTGCAAGGGGGGAGGTGTACAGGCACAGGACAGGGGATACAGAAGTAAGCAATCCAACCCCAGATAGAATGCATGCCAAACAGAAACAATCAGCTACTTTGAACCAGTTGGAGGATGTACCTTTACAGCTAAGGTAAAGTTGTAAAGTATAAAAATAAAGTAGAATATAGAGAAAGGATGGTACTTCTGCAATATCTCATAGCACTGTTACAAGTTTCTAGAAATTGCAGTCCAGTTAGCGTAAAGAGTCCATCAGAGGCTATAGAATTTTGAGTTTACAACTGAAAACTTTACGAGTGGCTATGCAAAGACTCTAACAATACAGAGGTAGGAAGGGATGATGGAAGATGTAGAAGGACAATAGGGGCTGAGTGGGAATGGGAGATGCAACTACACCAAGTGAGAGATACGGGGAGAAAAGGCTGATAAGTAGGGGAAACTGGAGGGTTAATCTGCAGGGCATCTCTAGTGGCGTGCTCACTATGGGTTTTACAATGTAAGTTAACAAAAAGGCTACACCATTTGCTTGGAGCACAAGCACATACTTTTGTCATCATGCTGTTTCATGGTTCTATGCACCGGACCCGCTTTAGCATTGGTTAGAGATCAGCAGGGTAATAACTGGCCAGATAGATGTTGGATAGGTTGATTTTTGAGGGGACACGGTTAGATGGCAATGTTGTCGTCATGCTGTTTCATAGTTCTATGCACTGGACCCACTTTATCGTTGGTCGGAGATCAGCAGTGTAACATCTGGCCAAATAGGTGTTGGATAGGTTGATTTTTGAGGGGACACAGATTCCAATGTCATGATGGTGCTGTTTCATGGTTCTATGCACTGGACCAGCTTTAGCGTTGTTTGGAGATCAGCAGGATAATAACTGGCCAGATACGTGTTGGATAGATTGATTTTTGAGGGGACACAGTTAGATGGCAATATTGTCATCATGCTGTTTCACGGTTCTATACACCGGACCCATTTTAACATTGGTCAGAGATCAGCAGGGTAGCATCTGGCCAGATAGGTGTTGGATAGGTTGATTTTTGAGGGGACACAGTAAGATGGTAATATCGTCATCTGTGAATGTGTATGTGCAAAACGATATGGAATGATGAGACTGACTTACCTAACCAGCAATGATATGGTCAAATCACACCTGTGTGAACAGTAACATTGCTACATCCTTCTGATCCCTCAGATTAGCTTAGATTGGATAACTTAACATCAAAATCCTTTCTTATTTTACACATTTAAGTGTTTTCTTTGTTACTTCCTCCGTTACTATCTCCCATGGAAGAAGTAGTTCATACACAACTCTATAGTGTGTGGAATGTGATCATCAGGATACTAAATCTGGTAAGGTCTGTCTGTCAGACAGTTGTGACAGACAGGACTGGCTTTGCCAAAGACTGTAGATATGCACCGTAATGGGGACACTTTTTTTTAGGTCTCACACTCCATGCTAGGGAAGCATAACCATTATAATGTGATACTGGTGTAATCCCTTCATGTGTGTTCTTCATGACACATCAGGTATGCCTCTCTCTCTCTCAATGGCATTCAATATTTGATAAACATCACTCTGAGATATGCCCTTAGCATGTATTTGAGTCTGGCAAGATGTAAATGCTAAGTATGTCAATAAATGCTCACAGACATTATTTATTGCACTAAAATATTGATCTAGAAGGAGGTTGGCATAAGATATTTGCCTTATAGACACAAGGTGCAGAGTTTGATTCTCACATGGGTGAGGCTTAAATGGCACACAAGGGCAGTTAGCCTAGTACTGATCTATAAATCTATGACTTCAGACAAACATTTATATTTACATTTTATCATTTTGTTCACACTACAGGGCTTTAAAAGAGGTGGCACATTATTGATCATTTCTTAATGTGTGCCATGTGTCAAAATCATCACACACTGTGAGTGCACCTGTGTTATCATACCTTCCTCTGGTTTTGTGCTGGGTAGTTGATGTTATTGCAGCCTTTGCTGTACTTCCTTATGAGCATACCCATTATAGTGATGTATCAGATATGTGCAATTTAGCACAAAACACATTAAGAAATCAATGTCCTGAGACAGTTTTTCTCATTTGTTCTTTGTCAAATACAAGTAGAATTAGCCTTGGGAATGTTGGCTTTGGCAGTATTTGTGCAATACACTTATTGACCTATGTGCAGAGGATCACGACATTTGTCAAACACCAGTGTACAACTGGGGTATGTGAAATGTGAATTAACAGGTCACCTACTAACACTGCTTAATGTTTTCCCTGGGTGTGATATATGTTACTGTAATGTCATACAGATATAACTACTGTGTTTAACAAGGCTCACGAGTTATAAATATCAAGTAAAACATTATGCCATTGTGTATTCATATGTGTTTTTTGATATAGATTTTGTCAACGTATTTTATGGCACTTGCAGCAGGAAGAAGACCTCATATAACTGATTACAGTGCCACAAATCCATCATACTCAAATGATTATAGCCTAGCATTTACTACATTTCCTCAGTAGCTGATGTAATAAGACTGTAATACTGGTTTATCATGTTGTTTTGCCTAAGTTTTGTCTGGGCTACATATCCATTTGTTTTAATCACATAACATCATATGAATAGTGATGTGCATAATTACATTCATAAACACATGACCCGTTTAACAAGGAATTGTCAACACATTAGTTGTACCTTGATTTATGTGCATGTTTGCATATCTAACAATAAAATAACTCCTGCACTTACGTCAGGTGCACGTTCCCAAAATACTAAGTCCTCAAGAAACACACAGGCCAGCACTCAAAGGCAAAAAGTGTATATGAACAAAATATAATTTATTAGAGCATATTTACCAAAACAGAGGGTTTCATACCATTTATTAAGCCTTCCTCAGTGTTTGCATATCTCACATGACCAGAAGGCTCATCTGTCATATATATTTCACCCCTGCTATACTCAGAAGAATCATGAATCAAGAAAGTTAAAATGCTGAACCATGTAATTTTCTCAGGGCAAGTGAACACTTTCCCAACATGCATGGGGAATCATGCCCCTTTCCCCAGAGTTGGTATATATATATATATATATATATATATATATATATATATATATATATATATATATAATTGGGGGGGTTGTAGGTGGGTTTTAGACAGTGTGGTGTGTTTTAATGTGGAGTTGGGCAAGTGTTTACTTGCCCTGGGAAAACTTACATGGTTCGGCATTTTAACGTTTGTGATTCTTGTCTCGTCATTTTGGTCTTTGGCATTTTGGAATTTTGATTTTACGAAGTAGATCCATATATATCCATATATCTATATATAACTATCTATCTAAATATAGAGATAGATATATCAGATTATTATTCTCTTTATATCTTGGTCACTGTGACACTTTTGTGTATGTCTTTCTACCATTCACAGTATACAAGTTGCTGCCACGAATGCTTTTTTCATCAGTTAATACTATTATTGGAATTATTGCCCAGATGTCCATGTTTCTTTTCAGTATTTCCACATATGTACAAGTGTGCACTGCTATAATAATGTCAGTATTGTTTCCTGTATGCTCATAAGTCAGCGAAAAGGTTACAGTTCTTTAACTGTATGCATGTTCTAACATCAGTCATGTGGATATAATTTATTACCTGTGATCACTCACACATTGTACATAACAATGGCAGAGTAGTTTCATGCACCGACTGAGTATGGCTTAGCATTCCCAGTATAATCAATTGAGAACAAGTATGCCTCTGGAAATGTAAAGTAGAAAATATTCTGCTAGATTTTATGACTTTATAAACTATTGTATAATTTAGATTAATATACAACACATGCTTTGTTAATATAATTTTAACTATATAATGCCCTGTCTATGGTTGCAAGTGATAGCAAATGACAGTAAAAAGCTGTTTTCTGACATGCATAATGTATCATATTTAGAGTTCTTTTAAACTGTTTTACGTGATATGAGGGGACTACAGCATGATGTTGGTTACACCATATAACTTTCGGGATACAAAACTGATGTGCAATACCTGCAGCATATGCAATATCCCCTAATGTATCTACCTTGCTTGACAGCTGTTATCTCAACTCTGCACATTAAATACATTTTACATGTAACACATTTACTCCCCTATGTTACACTCTGGCTGTATTGGTCTCACATTGTCTGCTATAATTTCCTTTTGTTATGCACGTGTTCCTAAGTGATTAGGATTATTTGTACACAAGTTAAATGTGATTATTGTTGTTTGTACAATAATCTGATTATATCTAATACACTTTCCTCATTAACCTTCCCCTGCCCCTTAATTATGTGGTTCAAGTTGCCCTTGCCTTATATTTTGTTGTCTCCATGTGCTTGCTTATTGGGGTTGCAATGTGTTGTTTATACTGCATGTTCAAGCCTCTGTGCACCTCTTCATGGCTGCTAGCAGGTGTTGTTGCCATGAACAGGTGCTGCAGAATGTATAGACTTACTTACCACCTTTTATATTCAATGATCACTGCTGATCACCCTGCTAGCGTAAACAAAGCATACAGGCTTAGTGTGATATGTACACGCATGTTAATGAATCCCCAGGAAAGTATTCATAACTTGTCACTTATATTCAAGTTTGAAAAAATGCTTGTTCTTCTTTTTTTATCTTTTCTCCAGGATATTTGCTGTTGTAAATTTTAAATTTGCATTTCATTTACATTGATATCATTTTCCTTTTCTGAGTTCTAGATTAATATTCTTTATTAGTTGCTAATGTTATGTGGTTTGCATATAAACTAGGATATTTACTCTTTTTTTATTACTTCATCCACCAGGAGTCAGAGCAAAAATCCACACTAGTTGGCCACTGTAGACTGATAAGTTGGCATTAAAAATAGAAACTCCAGGCCAGATACATGGTAAAGCCACAGAAAGTAATACCTCATTTAACAGCTCATTACCACTTCTTTGAATCAATCACTGGACCTTTAGATTTCACCATGCTAGTGTTCTCTATACCACACAACAATAAAGGCACACACACACACACACACACACACACACACACACACACACATAAAAATTCAGACCGCTAGGAGCGCGCGCACACACACACACACACACACACACACACACACACACACACACACACACACACATATGCACAGCTCTACTTACCTTTACCATGTCTTCTCCTACAGGAGTTAATGGCTGAATGTTTCTCCTCTTTGAAAAAAAATAATGAAATAATTTGGCAGAATTATTAACTGAATTGCTATGCTGAGTTAATTAGGAGCTGGATCCATTTGCAGGGAAGAGGACATGGCCAATTTGCCACTGCCCTGGACAGCCATATTAGCAAGAGGATTCCTCAGCAAGACTTCCATGCTATTTCCCCCAGCCCATAGAGGAACACCAGCATGGGAGACCAGTTTCTGAATCATAAAAACTTAATGTGACATAAATCATTCTGAGTTAAGACTTCCCCATCACAGTAAGTCTTTCTAAGGGTGAGGCAGTGTCTTTCTCTTTCCATGTTTTTTTTTTTATCATCCTCCTGAGGTATAGTAAACAGGTATTATTTAAACATGTATGCTTAGCACTTTGCCTATAAAAATATCTGTTTAGTCCATCATTCATTTTTACATACAAGACTGATAAGGACCTGAGTTGTTAACAAGCTGATTCATGTAATCAAGGATACAGGATTTGATTCCTTCCAACTCCATTTGTCTACCTTCTCAGTCTGTGCAAGTCCTTTATCACCGTGAGCACTTAAAAACAGAAAAACAAAAACCCACAGAAACAGAACTAAGTGGCAAGTGAGGGGATGTTGGAATAACCAAAAAAGCACTCCTCTAAAAGTCCAGCAACTTTATTCAATACAATACACATAAAGCGCTTTTTGTCTGACCATTGTTCAGACTTCTTCAGATGAATACATTAATTATAAATCATTTGTTTTAAAACCAAGACATTGAATCATGTGTTCAACATTCTCCAATGATAGTAGATGTTAAACTGTCACTCCCCACCCCTTAACATGTGTCACTGTTAAAAGGTAGCAAATCCATTCAGCTGATTCAATATTCAACTTAAAATGTATATAAAGGTACATAAAAGTATTATCAATGCGTAGTATAAATATGAATGTAAATAATATCTTCCTAGGTAAAATAAAAATAAAAAGAATAAGACTGAAAATAACTGAAAATAAAAATGAAATAATTTACAACACACAAACCGACATGCTTATTCTGTTTTGGTATCTCATTCGTACTCCAAACTGTTTTAGATATATATTTTCTTATTAAGATCTTCAGTTTTCAAATGCATGAAATAGAACATGCCTCATAAAGACCTGGGTAGCTATAGGCATTTACCAGAATTTGTCAATATAGCTCAAGTTCTTCCAGTTTCAATGAACTGGGTCCCCCTCTAATGTCTGGTGGAATCTGGTTTCTTACTTGAAAGCTAAAGGAATGTGCGCTTTCTTGTTGGACATATTTAGCCAATGCATTCTTTAATTTGCCTCTTAGTATGGCATACTGATGTTCATAAATCCGTTCCTGGAATTTTCACAAAGTTTTACCTATGTAGAATACTGAGCAGAGTTTGCATTGGGCCAAATAAACAAGCATTTTAGAATCACTGTCGAACTTCCTCTTTATCTTATACTTGGTGCCTCTGATATCAAATGTATTGCCTACTTCTACCACTCTACACTGCAAACACATCCTGCATTTATGCATCCCTTTTAGTCTTAATTCTCTGTGGAGTGGATGTTCTAATAAACTTTTCAGGTTCTGTCCTTTATGGAATATAACCTTAGGGTTGGTACCTAGTTTTTGGCATACTGTAGGGTCGCCCATCAAAATGTTCCAATTTTTCTGTATTATATTTAAAATATTACTTGCATCAACGTTGAAGGTTGTAATGAAACTCATAGAAAAATTGATTGTTTCATTACTAATTTGTGCTACATTCGTTACAATTCCTGACTTCTTCAAGATGGGTAAAAATGTACCCTCCTGTCTTTTTGTATTCAACTTAGTTATGAGGTGTTCAACTAATGTTCCAGGTTAGTCACCATCCTGGCTGCTCTTACCAGTTGCCATTACAATTGTGCGTTTTTGATGGAAAGGATGGTTACTTGTGTAATGTAGGAAGGAGTTGGAATATGTCTTCTTCCTGTAAATGGTTGCTACGTATTCCCCTTTTACTCTTTTTTCTGATACAGACATCTAAGTATGCCATCATGTCTGCATCAAATTGGGATCTGAAACTTAAAAAAATCCATACTACTATTGAAGCATGACACCACCTCATTGGCCATAGTAAGGTCACCTTTGACGATCATAAAGATATCATCCAGGTACCTGATGTAAAAGCAGATTTTCTCTCGTACTTCCTGATTCTGATACATGGTGTCTGACTCTCATTTTGCCATTACTAAGTTCGCAAAACTTCCACCACATGGCGATTCCATCATCACCCCCACTTTTTAAAGGTAATATTCCTTATCGAACAAAATATAGTTGTTGCTGAGTATGACGTTAACAATTCCCCCACCAATGAGATGTTGGAGTCACTGGCCCGTTTGTTTTTCAAAAACAGTGTAACCCACTTGATCCCTACTTGTTTTGGGATTGAAGTGTAGTGATCTTTTACATCCACTGTCAAAAAAACATAGTCTGCGTTGAATGGTTATTTGTTAATTTTGTCTAGAAAGGACCTGGAGTCCTTACATATTTGAGGTTCTTTTTGGATGTAGTTTTTTAATATATAATCTACCACTTTGGCGCATGCAAATGTGACTGAATTCTGTGCATCTACCAGTGGTGGGTTCAGTGGGTTTTTATGTATCTTCGGGACCGCGAAGAGTAATGAGATCTTTGGGCTAGGTATAGTCATATAGTTATATAACTTGATGTCGACTCTGTTTTCTATAAACAAGTCCACTATGTACCCTTTTACTTGATTCTGTGCTGTATTGACTTCATTAAGGGAAACCTTTTGGCATGTTTCGCTGTCTAACATCTTTTTCATTCTTTTAATGGAATCACAGTTGTCCATTATAACCAGTCCGCATCCTTTGTCAGGCTTCATAGATCTCACTGGGCATGACCTATCTTTTCCAACACCAACTTTTCATCTTTGCTAATGTTGTGCTAGGCATTTTTTGTTGTTTGAATTTTATTATCTAGTTCACAAATGTTTTCAAACATGTACGGTATTATTATGTACTATTATAGTAATATAAAGTGGTGGATTATAAACACTAGAAATTTTAAACTTGTCATTGGGTACAGGCTCAACATTTTCAAATAATAACTTTAGGTTCAACTTACGAATGAAACATTTCATGTCCATAATAGTTCTAGCCACATTTGTGTTTGTTGTAGGCACAGATGTAAATCCCTTTGCTAGTAACTCGACAAGGATAGGCTCAATGTACATTGACGAGAAATTATAAGCTATATAGTCCCCACTGGCATTTGTAACAGTTTCACAATTTATAGTCTCTACATTATCAACTGTGTCTGATGTTATCTTCTGCGTTTGTTGATCTTCCGTTGGTTCTTCCTCATTTGTGCTGTTCTCATCTGCCGTGGGGTTCTCCTCACTGCTGACTCCTCTTGAAATTTTTCCTCATATGTGGACTCATGATGATCACTAATGTGACTTGTTTTTTTTTGTTGTTTTTGCAATTTACTTCTCTTAACCAAATTGCCCCCCGTCTCCATAGTTACTATTAACATTTGGAATTTCATAATGCTCATTGGGGCATGTCATTCCTCATTCTGATTGAGTGCTAAGTGTTTGGACGTATTCACACTCGTTGATGTTTGCCAGTTCTGTGATGTCGGTGGGTGGGGATAAGGTAACCCATACCAGTAAGCTACACGATCACGTTCTAACTTTTTTTGTTTTGTAGCTTTTCGTTTTATGTTCAGCTGTTTGATACTGCGTAAGATGCGTTTGTACTCAAATGAGTACCTACAAAAATCACTGTCAATTCTAATTTGTTCATCCAACTCAACAATTTCTGGCATTAATAAATCCACTTGCATTTGATAATGTTTGGACATAAGTTTGAGCAAGTCAGATCCTTGTTGGTCAAATAACTTAAGGAACTCCATATGGAATGATGAATTTGGAATCAGTCCAGTTGGAAATTGCAAAGACCGTAGGCCTTTTGGTACTATTTGAGATTTCAGACACTTGCTAAAGTACTTAATTTCCAATTGCAATTTTTTTACTTTTTTACAAGTTTGTAAACTAAATCTTTTAACTTGGAAACAATATCATGTGTAAAATTAACATCACCTCTAGCCAGGTTCCTCTGCTGACCTTCTTGTACTTCTTGTGAGTACAGGATCAGTCCTTTAAGCCAGTTAGTGACATCGGGGATCCTAATAAGCCCTGAGGTGGTAGTATTGTTTGCTGAATATCCAAGTGTTGTGCCTGGTAAACCTGGTACTGCAGGCTCTGTAGAAGTTGTAAGGCATTGGGCTCCACTTCTTACAGGCGACACTGAATTTGTGGACACTGAGAGAAGAGATTTAAGAACTGGATGTGTTTGATTTGCTGAACAGGAATTCAAATGCACATCTAACTCATCTAGATGGGCTGAGACATGATCTAACCATTGAGTAAGAACTTCAATTAGCATAGTAAGGTTCCCCATCTCATCGCGTTGTTGCTGTGTGAATAACGAAGGACTGCAGCTACTGCCTCTATCGCTCGCCATATTAATGAACCACTGTGAGCACTTAAAAACAGAAAAGCAAAAACCCGAAGAAACAGAACTAAGTGGCAAGTGAAGGGCTGTTGGAAAAAAAACAAAAGAGCACTCCTCTAAAAGTCCGGCAACTTTATTCAGTAATACACATAAAGCACTTTTCATCTGACCAATGTTCAGACTTCTTCAGAAGAATACGTTAATTATAAGTCATTTGTTTTAAAACCAAGACATTGAATCATGTGTCCAACATTCTTCAATAATAGTTGATGTTGTTACTCCCCATGCCTTAACATGTCACTGTTAAAATGTAGCAAATATGTTCAGCTAATTCAATATTCACCTTAAAATGTATATAAAGGTATGTAAAACTGAAGAGCTTAATAAGATAAAGATATCTAAAACAGTTTTGAGTAGGAATGAGATACCAGAACAGCATAAGCATGTTGGTTTGTGTGGTGAAAATTCTTTCATTTTTATTTTCAGCTATTTTCAGTCTTATTATTATTATTATGATTTTTATTTTCATTTTACACAGGAAGATATTATTTACATTCATATTTATACTACGCATTGATAATACTTTTAAATACCTTTATATACCTTTTAAGGTGAAAATTGAATTAGCTGCACTTGTAATTAATGTATTCATCTGAAGAAGTCTGAACATTGGTCAGACAAAAAACGCTTTATGTGTATTGTATTGAATAAAATTGCCGGACTTTTAGAGGAGTGCTCTTTTGTTTTTTTCCAACAGCCCTTCACTTGCCACTTAGTTCTGTTTCAAGTCCTTTTATCAGACAGTGCTCCCAGGTTACTCTAGAAAAAGAACACTTGGCTACTGTGGATGTACCAAGTAAACAAATGTACAAAACAACATTAAAAAACCCATGTTCCTTCTTTCAACATTCTTTTTGAGGAATAATAAACATCTTTTAAGGTTTCATTCTCATAAAATGTATTTTGAGACACTTAATTAATTTCTAATGCCTGTTATTGCGTTTTCATTTTTTAATGTGCAGTCTTCCCCCCCAAATACTTTGGCAAAAGTGATTTAAGTAATCCGAATAAAAAGTATATAAGTCTGTATACTTTTAGGAAGCTGAATATCCTTTGATTAACCCAATATTTTAGACACATTTCAGACACACGTTTTGTTCAAAACTCATAGCAAGCACTTATAAACCCTAGCACTAGACCTTCCTATACTGTACAGAAGGACAAGGCTCTCTATTCAACCTTACCAGCCATTCAGTAAAACAGTTTATTGTACCTATCAAGCCATGTCCAAAGGGCAGTTTCAGGCATATTCTCCAGTCCAACTGGTGAATCTGAACATTTTGAGGCAATGTTACAACTGCCTTTTGTACACAGACAACCCTCTTCACCTACCACCAAACACTAATACATGCGAGAGATGCAATTATACAGCCAACTGGAGGCTAAGCTCTCTCAACCCAAGACTGGATTAGACAGTCAAGAGGAGAAGGGAAATACTTGCATCACACTTCCAGTCTCACATAGACCCATTAAACCAGCACTGGCAAAAAACACACATAAATACACGAAAACATACTTGGAGGCTCTAAATAAAAATCTGCAAAATCAACAGAGACCTCCAAAGCAGACATCCAAGCAACCTCCACCCCCCAACACAAATCATGAAACACATACTTTACAAAACCAGTGTGCCATGCAGTCACAGCCCTTAAGGCAAAATAACATACCCAACATACTAGTAATAGGTGACTCTATAGTCAGGCACACTGACGTCTCACTCACTAGGCTGAATAAGGAGAAGGTTACTGTTAGCTGCCTGTTGGGTGCCAGGGTCCGCCACATAACACAAGCACTCAGGTCACTCCAGAACAAGTACAAATATGACTTTGTCATTGTCCATGTTGGTATGAATGACCTGAGCCATACCTCCCTAGACTACATAAAAAAAGACATGGAAGAGCTCTCTGATCTTGTAGTCCAGGTCGGTATGACCCTGACCCTGAGTAGCATCCTGCCCTCATCAAGAATGATACCACAGTATAAAGAAAAAAATATCAATTTCAACAATTGGCTAAGTTTCTGGTGTCATTCAAAGGGGATCCAGTGTCTGTCCGCCTGGGATGACATGCTCAATAAGCCACGCTGCTTCGCTAGAGACAGCTTGGCCAGTATTCGAAAGCCTAAGGGTTACAGGTGCAAGGCTCTTGCCACCCCCATAGTGCCTTTTTTAGGCATGGCTCAAAAGACAAACCCACCGCCATAAATAGCACAAGTAACAAAAAACTGAGGGTAATGCTACTCAATGCCAGAAGTCTAAACCTCAAAATGCACGCACTCGAGGCACTCCTCAGTATGGAGAAAATTGATATATGTGCAGTAACAGAAACCTGGTTTAAGGCTCCAGAGAGCACCCCAGCACTACCAGGTTACAACTCATACCATACATTTTGGCCACAGAACCCGGACCAAAATACAAAAGGCGGGGGCTTATCCATATTCATCAAGGATACCCACACCTCCAGGTTAGTGGCACAGCACGATGCTTCAGAGATCATCCACGTTCAACTAACAGTGGGCAAAACTGCAATTCAAATTGTAACTTGCTACAGATCACCCACCATGTCCCAGGATCCCCATTCTGCATTTCTGGAAATACTGGGAACTATAAAGGTCCTACCAAACACCCTAATATTGGGTGATTTCAATTACCCAAACATTAATTGGGAGAACTACTCAAGTGCTAACTCCCTTGCCCAACATTTCCTAGAATTTATAAACTCAAATGCCCTGGATCAACTGGTCAACACTCCCATCAGAGGTGACAACATATTGGACCTGGTCATCACCAACATGGGGGACCTGTGCTCCACACTGGAGGTCAACCCTTCACTGGTTAGATCTGACCATAAACAAATCACTTTGGATATCCACATTCTGCCCCCACCGCGGACAAGGAAACCACCATGAAAAACTTTTCAAAAGCAAACTTCACATTACTTAAGACCAAGGTGGAAAGCTTCAAAGCCCCCATGCTAAAGGGCAACATTGTCCAAGCTACAAAATCCTTTACTAATGCATTCTATGGGCACCTACAAGATTGCTATCCCAAGCAAAACCAAGACTCACTCCTCTAAGAAAAGGAAACCATCTGGTGGACTCCTACCATAAACAAGCTATACAATAGATGGAGGAAACAAGTACAGAAAAAAGTAAAATCCCAAGAAGGGAAGACATCCCTGATCAGTATCAGCAAGAAACTACGATCCCTCATAAAATCATCCAAGGTGAGTTTTGAAAGAAAAATTGCCAAGGACACCAAAGATAATCACAAGGCATTCTTTAGCTATGTCAAGAGTCTAAGTGGGAATGCTCAGATCTGCTCGAAGTTAGTGCAGAATGGTACAAAATACACTGAACCAACAGATATTGCCAACATCCTGGCAGACAGGTTCAGCGCAAACTTCACCCCCCTCTCACCCCCAAAAGGGCCCATAACCATACCAAAGGAATGTAGAGCTCCTGAAATCACAGACACTCACTTTAAAACAGCCCTCTCCAAAGCCAAAAACACAGCATCAATGGGACTGGACAGTGTCCCAGGCTGCATCCTACATGAGCTCAAAGACTAACTCCTCACCTAAACACACTATTCAAACTCAGCCTCTCCACAGGTTATGTACCCATAGAGTGGCACACAGCAACGGTTATTCCGCTCCACTAAGGTGGAGCCACAACAGACCTCAGGAACTATCGACCTATAAGCCTGACTAGCTTGGTCTGCAAGGCTATGGAGTGCATCATCATGGAACTCATTAACATAGACATTGGGAACCTCCAAACACTGGACTCTACCCAGTTCAGCTTTGTTAAGGGCAGATCATGCCTCCTAAACTTGGTGGACTAATTTGAGACAGTTACCAAGGCTATAGACGAGGGAAAGGTGGTACACACAGCCTACCTAGACCTCGCAAAGGCCTTTGACACCATTCCCCATTCTGGTATTATAGACAAGCTTACCAGACTGAACATAAACCCTACGTCACAAGATGGGTTGCCAACTGGCTCACGGACAAAACCCACATGGTAAGAGTCGCGTGAGCTAGGTCTGACTCTAAACCGGTTACAAGTGGCATTCCCCAGGGCTCAGTCCTAGGACTCCTCCTGTTCGGCATATACTTCTCAGAGGTACAGGCAAGCACAGGAGGACTATGGCTGACCAGGTTCACAGATGACTGCAAACTAGGGGCTATAATTGACTCTCCGGCTGACACACACATCCTCCAAAAGGGTCTTACTGAAACGGGCACGTGGTGTCAAAATCATGGCCTCAAGCTAAATGCCAAAAATTGCATAGTCATCCCCTTTGGAAAAAAAAAAGTAGCCACAAACTACCACATAGGTGGTAGTCCCCTAAGTACGGAAGACGTAATAAGGATCTGGGGACCCAAGTAGATAGTAAACTCTCCTTTGATAATCACATTGCCAAAGTGGTTAGAAAATTATTTTACATGGCACAACTTTTCACAAAAGGGTTCACATCCAGATCAAAAGACGTCATTCTGCCCCTCTACTCATCGCTCATCAGACCCATCATAGAGTACAATGCCCCATTTGGGATGTATCTTACAAGACACCTGCAACAGCTGGAAAGACCACAGAAGTACCTCACCAAGAGGATCACTGGCCTCAAACAGATGCCCTATGCAGCTCGACTGAAGAAACTCCAGCTGTACTTTGTTGCATACCACCTACTCAGAGGTGGTCTCTGCCTGACATACAAGGCCATGTCCAATCCAGAACTGATGGACATGCTCCACCTAAAGAAAAGCTTATCCCCTCGAGCCACATGCTCTAGGGATATAAACCTCACCACGACAATAAATAGGATGTGCTGGAGGGATAGATTCCTGTCACAGAGACTTCCCATGCTTTGGAACAACATTAGGCAGAGCTCCTCACTAACAGTCTTCAAGAGAAACCTTGACGAGTGGATGGGAAACAAAAAGTTTACCTCGGGGATCACTTCAGTGGCTCTGCTGGACAGAGGCACAGGGAACTAATCTAAAGGGGTGGCAAAAGCCAACACATTCTGGCTAGGCTTATAAATGCCTTCAGGCAGATATCCTAGTACCTACCTATGAACATGTGCTATGTGGCCAATCCCATTTTATCAGTTTGGGTAACAGTATTAACAGGTTCTCCTCAGATGTGCTATTGAAGAGATACTCTCTCTCTCTCTATATATATATATATATATATATATATATATATATATATATATCTGTATGTATCTATATCTATAGATAGTTAGACAGACCCTGGGATTCAGGAAGCCGTATTTTCCACGCAGGTACAGTGTAGGAGCTCCTGCATGGAAAATGGCAGCCAAGCGATTCAGGATAGTGCCATTTTCATGTTCACGAGCTGTCCTACACTTTTCTAGCACGGAAAACTAGCAAATATGAAAACCATGCAAATGAGGTGATTTTGCAATTCACCAAGCTGCCAGGTTTCTGTGCTAGAACAGTGTCAGTGCAGAAATGTATTCAGAAAATAATTGAGTAGATTTCTGCAACTGACAAAGCGGAGGCATGACAGCTCATGGAAAAGCAGGCATTATTTACATTAGACATGCCAATGGCCAAATATAAGGCCATTGGCATTAAAAAGTGATTAATTGTGTCTTTCGGCTTTTCCCGGTTAGGGGTCACCACAGCGGAACTCTTGTCCGCTAATGATTGGCAGTAGATTTTTACGTGCCGAGTTGCCAGCCCTGACGCACAACCTTCAACAAAGGTACGCCCATTCATGCATGTCTCCACACAGGAGATGCTCTAGCTGAGAATCAAACAGGACAATGTCTTACTGTGAGGTGACATTGCTACCGCAGCACCACCACCGCAGCTAAAAAAATAATTATGAAAATTAAACTTTTTTTTTTTTGGCTGATCTCTACCATTTAAGCACAGGGCAGTGGCACACAAACGGGATCGCGCCGAAAATAAAAAAAAAATGAGAAGTCAATTTTAAGTTAATTCTGCATTTTGCCATTATAGTCAGTGGCATGCAAAATGTAAACAATACGAGGTAGCACTGGTTGGCAAGGGGAAAGGGTCCATGTTAGTGCAGTAACTAATGACCTACACACTGGGATATGCAAATGAGGGGAATTATACTGAATCACAAATTTCTGCAAAGTGTAGGCGCAGCAATACAACAGTGCAAGTGTAAGAGCTGAATGACTTCATAAGGGTGTGTGTCATGCTTTCTGTAAGCTCATTGGAGCTCTGTGGCCCATGTTTGCCCTTAGCTAAGCACAGCTAAGGAAGGGGGGGTGTCAGATGTGCCTGAGCAGTGTGTACATAGCCTAAACTGGTGTGCGCGCCGTGCACTGGGTTTTAAACAAAAAAATAAAACGAAAAAAAAAAGAGGAAATTGCAGCACTGTTTACATTTGAGCACTGCGTATGTGTGGCACACCTCGGGGCTTAAATAGGGAGGAACTGGGAAGGGGAAACAGCAGTAGGAAGGCAATCAAGGAGAACTAGCATAACTGGCAGTTGGAATGTATCAGAATCAGTTAATTACACATGCAGTAGTCCAGCACACCATTATAAACTATGCAAACACCCTACAGACTGTTTTTTTCCCACAAACTCTACACCACCAGTGTACACAGACAGGGGATTTTTAAGTGGAAAAACTAACTAAAAATGTTAGAGGCTGCAGCTGCTTTACTCCATCAATATCTGCTAGAGACTGAGAGTGGTGAGGTGGAGAATGGTGACAACTGACCCACAGTGAGGAAGAGGAGAATTGTGTACAGACCCGGAGTAACCTACCAGGGCCTACATGAGCTGGAGATAGTGGAGTGCTATAGGGGTGGACAGGGACATTCTACAGCAAATCATTGAGCTGTGCCGACCATGCCTCACACACAGAACTAACAGAGGGGAACCCATCCCAGTGGATAACAAGGTATGTGTAGGCTTAAGAATACTAGCCACAGGTACCTTCCAAAGACCAACTGGGGATATCATGTGGGTCTCACAGGCATCAGCATCCAAGATACTCCACCAGCTCCTGGATGCCATGACACCACATGTCAATGAGCACATATATTTCCCCACCACCCGTGAGGCATTGACCAGAAGTATGCATCTCTTCCACCTTATAGCAGAATACCCTGAGGTCGTTGGTGCTATAAACTGCATGCACATCCACATCAAAACACCACCCAGTGAGTGGGGTAGGGTCTACATAAACTGCAAGAGCTTCCCTTCCATCAACTGCCAGGTCATGTGCAATGCCCAGGGGATTATCATGAATGTGTGTGCTGGCAGCTGTGGAAGCTATCACGACTCCCACATCTGGCATTGCTCACAGCTGTATCAGGCATTTGCTGGGGGGGGGCATCCCATATGGCCATCTAGTGGGGGGTGCTGGCTATGCACTGGAGCCGTGGCTGATGACACCCATTAAAAAAGTACACATACCCAAACAAGAGCACCATAATGAGGCACAAGCGCAAACCAGGATCATCGTAGAGCGTGTGTTTGGGATGCTCAAGTCACAGTTCCGCTGCCATAACATATCTGGTGGAGCCTTGCAGTACTCTCCAGCTACATGTACACAAATGTTCATAGTATGTGCCATGTTACATAATATGATCCTGCAGAAACAGCTGCAGCAGAAACAGCACAGGGCAGAGCCACACCCCCCCCCCCACCATTGCCAAGGTCAGCATAGGTACAGAGGAACTTGGAGGAGGAACCTCCTGAGCCTTCCCATGTAGGCAGAAGGAGGCATGCCCAGTATGCCCATGCCTTGGCAAAGAGGCAATGCATAGCACACACACTGACACTGTAGGGACCCAGGGACTGATTCCTCTCTCTGACTCGCACATACAGTAAAAGGGATGCCAAACATGACACTACCTGTGCTTTACCATGTGTAAGGACTATGTACTACGTGCATCTGACATAGTCAGCCCTCCAGGACCATCCTCCGTACTGGCCCAACAACAAAGTAAGTCACCCTTCCTATCAGTTACTGAATGGAGTAGTATGTTCTCATACTTGTATGTATGATATGGATACAAGCATGCAAAGGAATTGGGTGGCTGAATGTGATAGCAGCAGACATCTGACTGCTATATGGAACAGCAGGAAATTCATAACAAATACTGGTGTCAACATACTAGGCAGCACTACACAAGGTGACAACTCCCACTACAGTACATGTGATGGCCCAAATAACTGTGGTTGTCAATAGGTCACACATAGATGTCAATGAGGGTCACATACCCACCACCAGCCTCACCCAGCAGAGCAGGTATAGATGACCATAAAGAAAGGCCGGGTTAAGGCCCCCAAATGACGGCAGTGGTGAACAGCCCCCCATAAGACCTACACAGACATGCTATAACAGGTCTGGCAGCAGCATTTTAGTTCTGAAGGGTAAGAAGTCTGAAACTGAAATATATATGCCATTAAGATCTAACATGTGTACTCTACTGATATGCCTCCTTTCTGCATGATAGGTCACAATACAATATGAAATGGAAGCCAACAGAGTAACCAAAATACCTGTATAGTCATTGCAAATGTTTAGTCTTCAGATGTGCACCCCCCCCCCCACACACACACACACACACACACAATCCTATGTAGAAATGCAGTAACATATAAGTTTGAGGAATAATATCACTGGAGCACAGATTGCAATAGCTGTCCCAATCTACATTTTTGCATGTGTACAATATGCAGGGGTCAGTGTGGTAAGTTTGTTGTGTGTTTAATATTGCCTGGAAGTGGTCAGCATGTGGATGGTTGTGTCTCAGTGGCCTAGTTACAGTACAGTGGATGACAGGGCCATGTTCCAACAACTGCAGTGCCAACCACACTGCTTCTCAGCTACACCCCTATCAGCAGTTGTACATACTCACTGTCCAGATGTCAATATCTGTCACCATCAGAAAGTTGGACATGCCATGAATGGGGGCCCATACATAGAAACAGTACACAGGTGGAAGTAACCTACACAGAGTGCATATAAAATAACTGTCAACTGCACACAAGTTTGAAATTATGCATAGAGGTTAGCATCACATTAGTTGTCCCTTTAGTATGGAATACTGCTGGCCAGTCACTGGCAGACAACAAAAGGCACAGATATAAAGTGATGACAGGTTGGACATGTCCACACACAAGCCAGCATAAGGGGAATGCCCGAGGTATATTTGTGAGTCAGGTGCAAGTAGCTTCCATATCACAGATGCACCCAGCTCACCCCACCATCAGCCACAGGTTTATCATGGGTCATATCATTGCTGTAGGGAATGAGTGCAGCATGAGCCCATCTCTGTATGGGAATACATACATGATGCTGCATGATGAATATGTGTCCAGTGCAGGTGTGCCCCTAGCTGTAAGCAGCAACCCGACCACATCCAGACCCGGGGATCAGTATGAACAGGTAGGATTGACAGGAACACCTCAACCACTCACCACTGTCACCCCAGGGTAATCCACTGGCTTGCAGCCTGGGAATGTATGACTGACAGAATGCACTGGGCTACTACAGATGGCCTGCAGCACTCTCAAATGGCCTACAGTCCTCTGGCAAAGGCCCATGCCTCACCCATAGTGCCAATGTACAGAATTTCAGGGGGTCCTAACAACCTAAAACAGTAAACAGAAAACAAATGCAGGGCCATGCTGACAAATGCCAGTAGCATGCCTCCCCATGTCCTACTGCAAGGACTGTGGACTAGACCATAAATACTACTGGGATAAAGGCCCAACTATAGGGATACCTCTGAGATATTGCTTACATAATGTTAGGAAGAGGAGAGAATAACAGAGGGTGAGTGTAGAAGCATGGATGTCATGGAGTGTGTAAAGTCTGAAACTCTAATTTCCACCCATACTATCCCCTGATTGCAAATCCATGAATGAATAGCCACAAAACTGTTTGTAAACCACAATTTGAAGGTAAACTGACCAGATATATGAGCCCTGCCTCTGGATAACCTGGGTGTATCTGTACAGCTGAGAGGTATGGCCCCAGCAGGATATGGACATTCCGTTAAGTTGAGAAAAGCACAAGAAGGGGATCCCCAGCCAGCATACTAACAAGGTGATGGACCATTGACACAGAACCAGCAGTCTATTGTCTGCACCTACCCCATCACAATGGCAGGACTGTGCCAGAATGTGTAATCTGTATGCCTCAAAATATTGGTCTCAGCTTCATTCATTTTGTATTTCCCTGGTAAATAGCTGTGAGCAAAGAATGATAACTGTCAATAGCTGATGACATGATACATCACAGTGTAAAACAGTACATATGTCAGAAAATCTATGCTACAACCAACCATGTTACACAAGCAGGACAGACAGCAATAGTTACAGTATCCCCCTTCTGTTAGACCCATTGTGTCTCCATATTGGCAAAGTATCTACAGATATCCTGCAGAAACAATTTGTTAGTGTAGCTGTAGCACACAAAACCCTGAACTGGAGTCCAACCCTCCCTGGAATGGATGCACACACTCAATATAGAAGGTCATACCGGGCATGATCCTACACTTAGAGAATTGAAGCTCATGTCTGACAACACAGTGGACTACAGATATTGGTTATTCGCAGATGTCTGTTTACACACACCAAACTGTACACCATTGATACTTCACACACACACACACACACACACACACACACTGGATAGGAATATGTCAAACATACACACACACAGACATGGGGAAGAGAGAGACAGACAGATACAGAGAGAATCCCATTATGAGGCCTTACCCACCCAGTACACATCCCATTCGCCTATAACACATGATGTGCTGATGTCATTCCCTGTAGAAATTCCTTTGGTTAGCCCTCATCCCTATAGTCTCAGTTGTGCTCGTGATAACTCAGTAACACTACAGTACAAATAAATATCCATGTAGCAGTTGTAATCTCAGTCCTGTCAAATGTAAAGTTGTGTGTGTGTTTCTAAGTGAATGTGGTTGAGGCCATTCACACTTATCTTTCCCCTTCTTTAGCAGTGCTGCCTGTGTCACTCACTTTCAAAGATACATTTGGACAGCTTTCCAACATATAAGCTCCGTGGTGCTTGCGACAGCTGTATAATACTATAGTATAGCAAACTTGATTTTGTGGCCATTCATACTCACTACACTTCCATTTCCCCTCCTTTACCACCGCTGCTGATGTCACTCACCTTAGAGGTATGTTTGGACACTGTTCTACCTATAACCTCTGTGGTGCATGTAATAAATGTGGAACAATGTAGTAGCAATAACTGCATAGGTAGGGGTTTGAATCTCATTCCTGGGAAGTGTTTGTGTGAGTGTACATATATCTACATATATGTGGCTGTACCTTAAAGATTTTGGCCCCATTTACACCCAGTACACTTCTCAGTGCCTGACATTAGCAGGCCTTCAGATATCATTCACCGTAGAAGTACCTGTCAGCAACCCTAAACCATGTAAGGTCAGTGGTGCATGGGGAAAATGCATAACATAAAGGTTAAAAACATAGTTAGAGGTTTGAACCTCACTTCTGGTAAATGTGTGTGTAGGGTAAAATATTTTGTGAAATCTCTCACCCACTACATCACTAAATGCCAGTATTTACAATGGCTGGGGATGTCCCTCACCTTAGAAGTACCTTGGGACAACATCCATCCTATAAGCTCCATGGCGCATGCGATAAATGTGTAACACTCTAATAGCAGTACCTGGCTAGGTATTATATTGAGGACCTACTATATATACCAATGTCCACATTACAAGGCCAACAGTTGGCAAACACTGTAGAGGTTGGTATAGACGATCCACAGCTCTAAATGTGTAGTGCCATGTGCAATGACTGTGTGACAGTATGGATTAGTTAATAATATAGCAACCATTCTAATACTCAGAGACCACTCTCCACCCAGGAATTATACAAAAACACACTTGTCTAGGCAGCAACCACTATATCAGTAGTTCTCCTGCAAATTGCCTCACAGATAGTACGCCCGGTGTGATTGCAGTGGACTCCATGTCAAACCGATGACCAGACATGACTGGTGTCCCACAGGGTACAGACCCATGTCCTCTCATGTTTGGGATCTACCCTTCTGAGGTGCAGGAGAACACAAAGGCACCCTGGCTGATAATGTTTGTATACAACAGTAAGGTGGGTAATAGCATTTCCAATCCATGTGATGTTGACATCACGTCCAATGGCCACTTGGCACTTATGACTGTTGTCAGCACCCTGGACCTTGCCTCAATCTCAAGAGATGTGCCACCATTACCTTTGGGAACACCATGGCTCACATCAAGTAATACGTTGGTGGTAGTCCACTGAACAGTGATGTTGTTATAACAGAATGGGAAACACAGGTTGACAGTCAGCTGCCTGTTGACCACAACAGTGCCACTGACATCAGAAAGTACTTTGATGTGTTACATCTCCTGAGAGTGTGTGTTATCCAGCAAGTAAAAGAACATAGCACCCTGTTCCATCCCCTCAGTAACCCAATCAATGTGTACACTGGCCCTTTTGCCATGTTCCCCACTGGACAACTGCAACAACTGTAGAGTCTGCAGATGTACCCCACAAAGGGAATACCATGACTTATACACATGCCCTGTATGGATAAACTCCAATAACTCTAATGAATCCCCGTATCATACTGTCTATGTAGGTGCAATCACTACCTTAGTTACATAGCTATGTCTCACCAAACGAGGTCAGGAATGCTACTTCTGAAGAAACCAATCTGTCCACACAACATGCCTCAGAGACCTCAAGCACACTTCCACACTTAAAGGAACATACATGTGGGACATGTGCACAACCCAGACACTGTCCATGTTATGGAATATAAATCTCATACATGAGAAGCAGTGCACAACACTGGCCACCCACAATAGAAATCTGGATGAATGGATGTGGAATGCAATACCCACCCCTGGGGACCACTCCAGAGACTATACTCATGAGCCACACTGGGGACTATGTTCATGTGGCCTGATGCCAGGGTATTTCCTTGGGCTAGCTTTGTAGAGACTTCAGCTCCATTCACCTACTACCTACCTATGAAGCAATGAACCTATAGATCTCAGCACTGGAAAATGTGTGTGTGTGTGTGTGTGTGTGTGTGTGTGTGTGTGTGTGTGTGTGTGTGTGTGTGTGTGTGTGTGTGTGTGTGTGTGTGAATAGTAATCTCAGTGTGTTTGGTTGATGAATATCCCCTGTGGCTGTGGTTATTAGCAATCGGAGGTGTGCCCAAACCACAAAACTTATCATTCTCCATTCTACAGCAGATGTTGTAAATCAACATATACCTATGTACAACCCTCAGCCCTATAATCTGTGAGGCATATGCAATCACTGGGTTACAGACCGGGGATTTCTGTGCACATACTGTACCTTGCCTATGACATGGTGGATGTGTTACCACACTGCCATACCCCATGGTCTTGCTGCAGGGTCACAGCCTGGTGACACACAGCCACCTAGAACAGAAACGGGATACAGCATGTGAAAGCACATTCACTCAGCACTTCACTTGGGAGAGAGAGGGGTAAAGCTGGCACTGAAAGTGTTGCCAAGACTGTGGTCAATATCTGTTGTCTCAGAATAGGTATTAGCATTGTGCAGTAATTCACAGCACTTGTGTTTAATGCTGTGGAGGTTGTTGATGTAACTATCAAAGGCTGCTGTGATTGTTGTCAGTGTCTGCTGCATGTCTGCCATCATAGACGCCTGTAGGTGATTCCATGAGGAATCCATAGTTGTGTTTGAGGATAATAAGGGAGTTCAACAGTCATGGGACACCACCTTTCTCTGCAATGGTGTCCTCCTTCTGCTGTACACTTCAGTAATTGCAGGGGACCATCACATTGTCTCAAAGTGTTTGGAGGACAGTGTATGGGTTGTTTTGGCTCTGGCTAGTACCATGCATTCATGTACCTGTTTGTACAGCGCATATGTGTATGATTCCAAAGTCATGCAGCTATTTCCCATTGCCATGGGTGCAGTGAAGACTTCCACCCCGTTTTCATGGCTGCAAAGTCAGCTTTGGAGAGGTTTTGCAAGGTAGTTAACTTTGTGGGAGGTGTGATTCACATGTTGAGTTCCATGTTGATTACAGCCTGTGTGGATCTCACCATGCAGGGATTGACATCTGTGGATGAGCAACAGTCCCATATTTAAGTAATCAACACAGGTCAAGGTTGCTGCATCCTCTCCCAGGGTTCAGTATGAGCTGGTCCATGGCATTGGAAATGATGAATCCCAGAAGTGTTGGGCCATTGTACTAGTGTTTGGCTACTTTTCCCAGGTGATGGAGGGGTAGTTAAAGACTCGTACCATGTCAGTGTTGAATGTGCATTGACAGTTTAGGGTCAGAGATGTGGACCCATAGCAGGCTATGGTCTGGATTGCACTATTACCCCAAAGCAGTTGTACTGGAAGTATCCCCAATGCATTATGCTGGGATACTAGTCTGGAGGTGTTCCTAGCCATAATGAATATGGAGACAACATCACCTGTGGAAGTGTGGTGCGGTCCATGTTTCAGGGCTGACAGCTGTGTAATGCATCATAGCCTGATACTGCAGGTCTGCTCTCTGCTGCTGTGAACCACCTCTCCATTACAGCAGACGTGTGTCCTCCACTCCGAGTGCTTTGAGTGAGTGCATCCTGACAGATGTCTACTGTTGAGCAGCATGATCCTCAGACTGAATACATGTCTAGCGGTTATGGTGGTAATTACATTAGGAACACTGCCTAATAAGGCATCATAGGGGTGGCAAGACACTAAGTCAGTACCTAGAAACCCAGTGCTGTCAGATGTAGGACATCTGTAGCAAGTCATTGGGTTATAACAATCATGTCATCCCAAGCAGAGAGGTACTGGATCCCCTGAGAATGACACAAAACACGTAAGCCAATGTTGCAGTCAATCATCTGTTGATAGTACCGCGGCATCATTCTGGGTGATGGTGGTACACTGCTCAGGGCTACTGTTACACCTGCCTGGACTACATAATCAGAGAGTTTAATCATGTCTCTTGTCATGTATTCTAGGGAGGTGTGCCCCAAGTCATTCTTGCCCACACGGATACAGAGTTATACTTGTAGTTGTGGAGTGCAATGACTGGCTGTGTCATGTGTTGGATGCTGGCATGTGATTGATATTTGACTGTTACCTGCTCCATATTCAACTTCTTGAGTGGGATATGCATGTGCCTCAGTATTGAGTTACCCATGATCACTGTATTGTGCAAGGTGGTTAACCTTAGGAGCTTAGGTCGAGGGGCACACTGTGTAGTTTAAATAAGTATCCCTTGGCATGAGCCATGTCACGGTGCCGAGTAGGTGCCTGTCTTGCTGGTCTGCTGATTGGGTAAATGTCCATTGAGTGCCTCTGGGAAGGTGGGTGTGTGGCTTTTCACAGCTGTCAAAGTGGGTGTCATGGTGAGCTACTTGTTCCACATAGTGTGGTACAGGTGTTGATCTTATCCTCTTGACCTGCTAGTCCAGTTTTTGCTGGAGAGTGCATAAGTCCACATTGAGTGATGTATGGGTAACTGTCACAGGTCTGAGTGCTTGGATTTTAGAGGGGAGGGTTGTCTGTGTCGATGAGGCAGTTACAATAGTGCTTCAGAATGAACAGGTGCACCAGGTTAATGGGTGAAAGCACAGAAAACGGCCCTTCAAATATGCCAGCAGGGGTGGACATAACGAGTAAGTACTGGGGCTACATCTGAGATGAACAAGTACTGCTGACAGCTCCCAGGTGTGCCACACTTCTTGACAAAATATCCTAGTGAAGTGCCAAGCCATAATGCTAGTTGACGTGCAAGACAGAAAGAACTAGCACAATGTAAGGGTAGAACAGAAGGCAGACTGTCTGCCACCTGTAATACTTTACCACAGCTGTGCAGTTATCTGCAGCTTTGGCCATGTGAAAGCTCAGTAAGCTCTGTAGCATGTGCAGTAACTGCATAACACTATAGTAAACATAACTAGATAGACAGGAGTTCTTATCCCAGTACTAGCAAGTATGTGTGTGTGTGTGTGTGTGTGTGTGTGTGTGTGTGTGTGTGTGTGTGTGTGTGTGTGTGAATCATGTACTGTCTAGCTTATACCATTTTTGACTTGTGTACTAGCCTTCATACTTCCCCTCACCCCATATGGTAGTACTGTCGATGTCATCCACCTTAGAAGTACCTTTGGATTAAATGGAAATGCATCAGCTCTGTGGCGTGTCTGAAAATAGTGTTGCACTATAGTAACAATAATTAGACAGGAGTTCTAATCACTCTACTGGCAACTGTTTAGATGTGTGTTTATGTTTGTGGGAGAATCATGTATCATGTGGGTTACACCATTTTTGACCTGTGTACTACCCTTTACACTTCCCTTCACTCCAATTTAGTAGACTTGTTGATGTTATCCTCCTTAGAAGTACCTAGGTAATAGGTTGAAATGTATAAGCTCTGTGGAGCATCTGATAACTGCTTAGCATTATAGTAGGAATACCTATATAGGCAGGAGTTCTAATCCCAATGCTGGCAACTGTTTGTGTGTGCGGATCATATCTTGTGTGGCTTATACCATTTTGATGTGTATACCATACACGGCTGGTGACCATCTCCCGTTGCCATTACTTTATATAGTGTGGTAACAGCATCTGCCTCACATGCAGCAGATTAAACAATTGTACAGTCTTTTGTACAGATGTGTCTGGAATATCCATATGTTTGCAACCTATATGTGGTCAGAAGTGGTCTGTGTGCCTTATAAATTCCCATGTATGTGATATTATAGCCAAATAGGCCACAGTGAGTGTACGAACATATATGGCTGCATGAGGTATCATACCTGACTGAAACATCATGCTGACATGTCTGCCACCTTCACAGGTGGCTAGCATTGTAGGTGCAATATATGACTCCAGATGCTTGGTTTTACAAGTTAACTGTTCATGTTATAGGTAACATGAAAGGCTGCAAGAGGTGTGGACTGACATATTGTAGTCCTAATTAGTATGTAACAGGAATATCTTGCATCTTAACAGAGGTGTGTACACAATTTATATCCACTGTATACCACTAATGTGTCACACATGTCCCTACCTTGGGCTGTTTGTCCAGCCCATTTTGCTGGCTTCTGTCCAGACGTCTTGGCACTGACAAGTTGTGAGGTATGCTACAGGAATGTTGAATTCACGTCAGATAGGCCCCAGTGGTGACCACTGTGATGCAATGCAGTTAACCTCAGCACACGTGAACATGCACAAAAAGCAATATAGCTACTGCATACAGCAATATAGCTATTACTGATGGTTGTGGGCATGATAATTAGCATGCACTTCACATGCCTTCAGGCTGCTGTCCCTTATGCAGAACAGAGGGTCTTAGGTAGTTGTGACAGGGAGTTATTGTCAGCAGACTCACATGTGGCCTTGGTACAGGATGGATGCAGCATGCCTGCACATCTACAGTACTAACCACAATAATACACAATGTCCTGTCCTCACCATAGATGTGCATCTCTGTGCAGTAGAAAATCCCATCCACAACTGCAGTCGGACCTGACATATGGATGTAGATGCAATACAGATACATGTATGTCTGATACATTAGTGTAATTATCCACAATGGTCCCTTACCTGCACTCTCCTTGTCTAGTGTGTGTGTGTGTGTGTGCAACCCACCTCCACAATGCTTCCCTCAGCTTCATGGCTTGTGCATTGGGCAGTTGCCCCAAGTTTGGTGAGGAGCTCCTCGGTGGGTGTCAGTGTGGACTGGATGGCTGGGCTCCCACGTGTGGCTAGCTGGTCCTTCCCTACAGTAGCAACCCATTGACGGGCATGGATGATGAGGTTGGTGGCTCGATGCTGCACATGCTCATAAGTTCTGCTGTGCAGGCCAGCATCATTTACCCTGTGGACCACACTGTTCCACAGGCTGGTCCTCTCGTGCACATCTTCTGCTCTCCATCCAAATAACAGTGAATAATGCCCAGTCATATATTGGGTGATGATGTCAGCTTCCCCAACAGAGAATGCTGGTAGGCAAGCACTCTACATGTTACCTGGAAGACATACATAAACAGGAAAAAGTTCACAAGACCTCATACGGTTATCAGATTGCACATCAACAGTGGATATTACTTGCAAATAATCCACACTACACACTAACCCTCCAAGCTATCATGGCTATAACAGTTTGCATTACACTCCTGTCCCTGAGCTATCTTATTCCCCCCCATTGTTGGACACTTGATTGCATAATCCTCTATTTTTCATTCATTTCTGTGTAGAGGGTTGACAGTGGCCATCTTCCATGTGGATGGTGTGTGGATGGTGGCAGTTCTGTGTTTGACTGTGGTGTGTGATGGAGCTGTGAGCACATGCCTGAGTTCATGTAGGAGGCAGACAGTGATTTTATTATGCCCCGTGGAGATATGGTGTTGTTGCCATCAGTAGGCAATATGTACATGCTCACCATTGCTGAGGGGAGAAGTGTGGTTGATGTGCATATCCCCCTGTACAACTGGGTGGACAGGGTGATGATGATTCCACCTAACCTGTGTGATGCAGGTTGCCTATATCCACAGCATGTGTGTATGAGGTGTTCTTAACCCCCAGTACAGGGTGAATTGTGTTGTTTCCTCTGAGACGTACAACATATGTGGAGACACAGTTGCAATTGTCCTTGGTGCTGTGGATATATATGATTTGTAGACATAGTCAGCCTTACAGGAAGTCACCTGTGAACTTACATGCTTGCTCAGATATAGGTGGACTTGTTTCTAAGTTGTTGCCTGCACCTATGTGTCCCAGTACAACCATTGTAGCAACCTATTGTGTGGTTGTGTATTGCTGCTGTCCACCAAAGGGGATTACTCTACCTTCATGGAGGCTGGTTGTACAGGTCAGGTACTGCTGAGTCCATATAGCTAAAGTGGATATAAAGGTTACACACCCCTATTACACTGCCTGGTATTTTTGCATTTGGAACATGACACCACAGTAACTCATTTCAAAAAAATTCCCACTTGTAATGTGACCTATAGCCTGTACAATTCAATTGAAAACATAACAATCTGGTCTGTGAAAACATATGGAAATAATAATCAGTACAATAAGCCAGATGAAAGAATGTGCACACCCTTAAACTGATATGTTGTGTATACATTTCTTGAGATGGTTACAGCATTCAACTGTCTTGGTCTGGACTCTAACATCATGACACATCTTCACTTGGCAATAGTTGCTCACCTTCCTATAAACACCTTTGATTGTATTTCAATGTAATTGTACAGGTTAGGGGTCACAGTCAAGATGAGAAACATTATGAAATGATCTTATGTGGTTTGATTGTCATACAGCACACAAACCTGGCATTTCAACAGGCGTGTGTACACTTGTGATATTCACTGTATATAGGTGTTGATATAGTTAGTAGTGGTAGGCATGGACAGAGGGTCATAACACAGTTGGACACTGCTATGATTAATACCTTATAATCATGCTTACTCTAGTACCCATATCAGTGTCAGGGCAATGCAACAACCAGTAGCTGTACACATTTATGTCTGTTGTATGCACTGACAATGATATTACACACATGTGCAACATGCACAACCCATGTACCTGACTGCTTGAAACCCATGTGATTAGTTTTGTGCCCTCCAGCTGAACATATCCATACATACATGTGCTCAGGGGATACCTGGCATACATTTCTGTTCTGTGTTAGTATGGTACACTGTATTTACAGTCTTGCTGCTCAACCATCCTTCTCAACCTGTTATAGCAGTATGTCTGGACAATGGCACACATAAATGGGTGTTAAAAGGGATATCAGTATTGATACTGTATTAATATAGCTGCACCATACATTAGTACATTGATTGCACAGTAGACTTTGACATTATTGTGATAACCTGGAAGATGTCCAACAGTCATAAGTAAGCTATTATATTACAATGTCATGGCTCACAGACCTGCCAATGGTTTGGCTGACATAACACAGGTATATGGGAATGTGACTACAGATATCAGTCACAAATGTGCATATTGTCCAGCAGAACACTGTACAGTTGAATGTTATTAATTCAGTATATCACATGCAGTTCAACACACATGTCTACAACAGTACCTTACTATGCACATGCCCTAGATAGGTCTCTTAGCTTTACAAGACAGACATGTGTCATACTCATATTCACAGGTAACATGGATATGGAAGACATCCCATTAACTGACCTTGCAGTGGTACAGTCACAATTGTTTGACAAACATCCCCGTGGTTGTCATATATGAGCTGTCCTTTCCCCAGGGTGAGTCAGGCTCCTGAGCTGTGATCCTACCTCGCAACCTGTCAGAGCATCACATCTGGACAAAGCCTAAAATGATGGGAGGACAAATAGGGACATACTTTAAATATTCCTGTTACAGACATTGGAAGTTTGTAGAATGATACATTTTGCATTACTCTGAATATTCTTAAGGATGTGGAATCTTAAACTCAAGTGTTTGTCATTACTTGATGACTTCAGTCCTCAGCTTAATTGCCAAAAAAGTACAGACTTCAGGAGGAACAGACAAAAAAAAATATGATGGTAAAATGTGGACATTCCATGAAGATCTGTACAGTTGAGAGGTATATCTGTGTTCTCTCCCACTGCAGAGAGAGCCAGATGCAATGGCCATAGCAGCTGTTCAGCAGGACATTAGTACAGCAATTCTTGTTGGGACTGCTGAGATGGCCTGGTGGTTAACTACTGTGACTATAGTGTATAGGGTCCTGGGTTCAAGACCTGCAAGGCTGTTTATTTGAGGTTGGGAGGGTGGCCTAATGGTTAAGGTGTTTGCCTTACAAACACAAGGTGCAAGGTTTGAGTCTCACAAGGGATAATTGGCTAGGCTTAAAATGGCTCGCAAGGGTAGTTATCCTAGTACTAATCTATGAACCTATATATTCCTCCAAATCATATTTCACATTATTACAGACCAAGTACTACATTCAATTACATACTTACATGTTCCACTTACCTTTTTATTTCTTTCTTCTCGTTTCCAGTTTGTTTTATTTGTTTCTCAATCTCTCTCTCTGTCTCTCTCTGCACTACAGGGATAGTGCTGGTTTGACTAGGTGGCAGCATGGCTTTTGTAGGTGATGCTTATGACCAGGTGATGGCCAGTGCACTTATTGGAATTACCCACTTGCTAAGTGCATGCAGAGCAGCTGTGTAGTTCTTCCAATAGCCAATGTCATGGCACAACACTCCTATAAATGAGTACTCCATGTGGACGTTGGCCCTTTTTCTTACTTGTGAGTAAGACATCCTGGAGATGTGTGAGCAACTACCTCTTACAACAAGTCTGGTGGAGACAAGCCAACTAAATGGTGGAGAAGGTTCAAGACTTAGGGGCAGAATGTGAGTATTGCTGTTATATTTTTGGAATACTGCTAGTTTAACATTGTTTTGTCTGCACATGCTACTTCTGCATGGGTTTCAGTTCTGTCTCTACATAGCTCTCAACTGTAGGGTCATCCACATAATGGCCACAGTTTAGCTTATTATGTTTGGACTGTTCCCCAGACAAGTGTTGTCCTTGGCAAAGCAGTAGCATACTCTGGTGATTGCATTATGTAAATGGTAACATCCATTTGTTTTTCTAACTTTATATCCCTCAGAAAATGTATGTTACAACAAGCCCTGTAACACCAACAACTTTCTCAGTGTATAAGAGCAATATTTCAAGGATGGCCATGTATTTGGGACTCTGTCCACAAATTATGTCAGGCTTAGTCCAGATGTCATACAGTAGTAGGAGGATAGGTATACTGGTCTATGATTATTTAGTGCGGTAATTCCTGCTGAGGGGAAAGGCTGGGAAACATGTTGAAGTCTGTACATTCAAGAGGTTGGTGTATAGAAAATGCTCTTAGATGCCCTTGTAACATATTTTATGTGGGGGGCAGTAACACATGTTTTAAAACTAGGCTGTTAGAACATGTGAG